>NW_017721753.1:0-61259 GCF_001865875.1 Lupinus angustifolius | reverse complement strand
AGGATATGGCTTCAGTTGCTCTCAATATCAGTTCAGGAGATCCATGTAGCTTTCAAGAGGCTATAAACTGCCAGGAGAAAGAACAATGGATGAGTGCCATGATGGAGGAAATGGAGTCTCTACAGAAGAACCAAACTTGGGAGCTTGTTCCATTGCCCCCAGACAAGCGTGCAGTTGGGTGCAAGTGGGTGTACAAGAGGAAGCCAGCAGTATCAGAAAAAGAAGGGGAAAAATTCAAGGCTCGTCTTGTAGCAAAAGGGTATTCACAGCAGAAGGGGATCGACTACAATGAGATTTTCTCCCCAGTGGTGAGACACACTTCTATCAGGGCAGTGCTTGCCTTGGTAGCCAGCTGGGATATGCACTTAGAACAGATGGATGTGAAGACTGCCTTTCTCCATGGTGAATTAGAGGAGAAAATTTACATGACACAACCAGAGGGGTTCAGTGCAGCTGGACAGAGTCACTTGGTTTGCAAGTTGAAGAAGTCTCTATATGGGTTGAAGCAGTCTCCCAGACAGTGGTACAAGCGGTTTGACACTTATATGTTGAAGCTTGGTTATAAGCGTTGTGAGTATGATTGCTGTGTTTATGTGAGAAGCCTTGACGATGGTTCGTTTATTTTTCTGTTACTTTATGTTGATGATATGTTGATTGCTGCTAATCATTTGAGTGATATCAATGAGCTGAAAGTCATGCTAGGTAAGGAGTTTGACATGAAAGATTTAGGGGCTGCTAGGAAGATTCTTGGGATGGAGATTCACAGGGATAGGGGAGCTAGAAAACTATGGCTCTCCCAGCAAAGCTATGTTGAAAAGATCTTAGAGAGATTTGATATGAGCAATGCTAAAGTAGTGAGCACTCCATTGGCAAATCACTTCAAGCTTTCCCTAGATCAGTGTCCAAAGACAGATGAAGAGAAGAAATACATGTCAAAGGTTCCATATGCCAGTGTAGTGGGTTGTTTGATGTATGCTATGGTTTGTACTAGACCGGACTTGGCACAAGCAGTTAGTCAAGTATGCAAGTACATGTCGAAACCAGGGAAGCAACATTGGGAAGCAGTCAAATGGATTTTCAGATATTTGAAGGGGACTACAGGTCTCGGTATCATGTTTGGCAGCCAACAGAGTAAGCCTTCAGTTATTGGTTATGTTGATTCGGACTATGCAGGAGACTTGGATGATAGAAGGTCCACAACGGGGTTTGTCTTCACCCTTGCAGGTGGACCAATTATGTGGAGATCATCAGTTCAGTCTGTTGTTGCTATGTCCACAACTGAAGCAGAGTACATGGCAGCTGGTGAAGCTTCTAAGGAAGCCTTGTGGCTTATGGGGCTAGTAAATGAGTTAGGCATTGAGCAAGGTGGAGTTTCGCTGCATTGTGACAGTCAGAGTGCTATCTTCTTGGCAAAGAATCAGGTGTATCATGCTAGGACCAAACATATTGATGTGAGATTTCATAAGATCAGAGAGTTGGTAGCTTGTGGGCAGATACTATTGCAGAAGGTTCACACTTCAGAAAATGCAGCTGATATGTTAACCAAACCGGTTACCGTGGACAAGTTCAGGCATTGTCTGAGCTTGTTGAACATTCGTGATGATGGACTATGGAGCGCCCCCAACCCAATGGCGGAAGATGGAGATTGATGATATTCGCCAAGGTGGAGATTGTTGTGCAATGACTCATATCTCTAGATAACAGCAATACAAGTTATGGGCTTGGGCTGATGTAAAGGGGTTGGGGTAGAGGGCTATATATATTGATGTTATGTAAACCTAATGTAACAAGGAGAAGAATAGTAAAACACTAATCCTTATTCTCTAATAATATATAGCGGTAGCCGCTCAACGCTCCCGGGGACGTAGGCACAATTGGCCGAATCTCGTTACCAAATCTCTTGTGTTATTCTCTTGTCTCTATACTCTTTACTATTTGATTGTTCGCCTGTTCCCAACAAATATAATCAATTAAAAAGTTGTAAAAATCATCTTTTCTGTAAATTTACATAAAATCAATAACCCCACCTCTTATACAACTGTGTTGTCTACACAATATTATCCATGGTTTCATGTCATTTTTTGGTTGGTCTTTCCGTTTACTCTTATTATAATTACTACATAGATAGATAGATAATATTGGGTATCCATGTTGTACGTGTACAATATGCTAGCTAGCGTGTCCGTTGAGGAGGGGACACTGTAAATATCCTATCCAAATATGACCATTGTAGTCATCGCCAAGTTCACACTTTCATTATATAGTTTACAGATTTATAGAACCTACCGCGAGACACAGTGAGAAATTAAGGGTGAGAAAGAATATTAATAAGAAAACAAAGAAAGAAAATAAGAAATGGAAGCAGGAGGACCAGACAACTCCAATTCTGCCTATAGAGAGTGTTTGAGAAACCATGCAGCCAGCCTCGGTAGCTACGCTACCGATGGCTGCGGAGAGTTTACGGTGGACAACATGTCACCTGCAGGCTTACAGTGTGCAGCCTGCGGGTGTCATCGTAACTTCCACCGCAAACTCAAGTACCCTCCAGGAGGAGGAGGGCACAGACTAGGGCTCATCAACTACACAGCCAGCCATGGACCAGATCCTGAGACCACGGCTGACATGATGGACTATTCTGGTGGTGGCGGCGGTGAGGGTGGTAGTGAAGGGAGGTTGATGGAGTTAGAGAGGAGTGGGAGTGGAAAGAAGCGATTCAGGTCAAAGTTCACAGCAGATCAGAAGGAGAAGATGCTGGCTTTTGCTGAGAAGCTTGGATGGAAGCTTCAGAGGAAGGATCTTGATGATGAGATAGAGAGGTTTTGTAAAAGTATTGGAGTGAGTAGGCAAGTGTTCAAAGTGTGGATGCATAACCATAAGAATTCTTCCTCCTCATCTTCTGCATCTACTGGCAATGTCTCCTCTCTTACTCAGTAATTTAGAAACCAGTTCATCTCTGGTATCGGATGGTACAATACTGGATCGAGATGATGACATATGTCCATACACTAAATAATTCTTAATGCTTTACATGTCTTCTTTCTTTCTTTATTTCTGTCCTTTAATGCTTGCTTGTAATTTTTCCTCAATTGTAGCATGCTAACTTTCTGCATTTATTGTTTTCTTTTAATTATTCATATATATAACTAGAAAGACCAAATTGTATTAATGATTAGGGTTTTGAATCATAGTTGTGCTTGCAATTGCATTAAGGGCCTGATATGACTATGGTGTAGACCAGGATGTTTGAGTGATTCACATTTTAAAACATCAGTGTGTGACTGTGTCTGATAAGTGATAAATTAGAATCATTCAGTTGTTGTTCCACAAAATTAAGTTCATTCAATTGAATTAATAGCCTTTCATTTTCAATTGAATATATATATATATATATATATACTCATATGTATGCATTTGTATGTATATATAATTACTTCAAACCAAAATCTTCTGTCTTTTGAAGCCATAATTAACATAATGAAATACATTGGAAATATGCACGTCTGATGTCTACCTGTTATTGACAGAAGTAGTTGGATTAGTATGATGGTTATTTATTATAAAAATAAAAAATAAAAGTTATGTTTCGATCTTCTTAACTAATATAAACTTGTGATTAGACCGGATTAATTTGTGATTAAATGAGATAACATTAAATTATGAAGCATAATTAGTTCATAGTTGGGGACAAGGAACCTCTGTCCCAAAAAGATTCCGTCCTCATGTCCTAACCAATAGCATTCCCCAAAATAATATAAAATATTAATTTATGTTTTTTATAAATTGTTTCTAATTAAGTAACACATTTTGATTGACTTAGTACACCATTGAGAACACCAATAAGTATAAAAGATCTTTATTACATAGTTGGATTTACTAGTCTGATTTAATTTTTAAAACACAAAGTTGATTAATTATATGATATATGAGAAATTTTAGGGTAGTGGAGGAGAAACATACAAACAAATGAGATATAATGAATTTCACATAGTATAAGGAAATTAAGCTCATCATAACTCCAATATGAAAGAGAATAATTGTTAAATGTGATTAAGACAAGAGACATGTGTTACCAAACATCAATTTAATTTTATATCTAGGAGGTTGACTACATGTAAGGTGTATATTATATAGAGTTACTACAACAATGAGGGAGAAAGATCAGAGCTAAAAGACTTAACCCATGATTGCCATTGTTTTTGATAAGGTGTACAATAAGGTTCAAAAAAAGGTTTTATGGAAGGCCCTAAAAGGGAAAGAACTTTTGAAATTTAACTTTTGAGACACCTTAATCCTAGAGTAACAATGAAATTGAACGATATTCTAAGCCAGAAATGATTTAAGTATTTTCTGCCATTACACAAAATTCCTACAAACTAGAATGAGGTCAGATCATAAAATTTGGGTATACATCTGTTGTCTCATAAAATGTGTCATTACATGTATCAATCATAAGTTTGTGGTATATACAGTGGCATAATTTGTGGGACACGAGATTGTCCAATTTTTTAAACTAGAGTGAAGAAATCCAAGAGTGCATTAAATGTTATTGATGATAGAAAGGTAGAATTCAAGCTTAAGTGGAAACTAAATTTCACTTGCATCTATAAGACTAAATGATGGATGATAAAAAGATAATAAGAGAATAAAAGCTCAATGTAACATAGATGATAATATTATATTGGATGAGCTTTAGACACTGCAAGTGATAAAATTATAAATGAATCTATTAGAGTGGAAGAGGTAACAACTATTGTAAATAGAGTATGTTTCACATTAAATGGTTTGGATATGTATGGATAAGATTTATCAAAGCTTAATAACGAAAGTAGATAAGAGGGAGAGCAGCCCAATTATTAGAGATAAATTAAAAGAAGACCAATAAAAACTAAATGAAGCTAAATAAAAATAATGTTTTTGTAAAACTTTATACTCAAAACTTAAAAACTTTGTGAATAACAAGAAAAAGAAACTGTGAAACCATCCTTTATATTTTCAAAAAAAAAATTGTGAAGTATTAATACAAAAGTATACAAATAACAAAGTTATAAGAAAAAAAAATCTGTATCAATGGATGGAGTTTGTTCATGTGGTACCTGACTTCTTGATATATAAAAGCCTGATTGGTGTAAAGTGTAGTTGTAATATAAATAAAAGTAATACTAATATTATATATGAAGTGAAAATGTTTTGTTACTATGCATATATATGCATGGTCCTATTTCCACCTTTAGCACTTTTGAAAATTGACACATTGCTAGGGGATATGAAAAGATCACTAATTATTAATCAAAAAATTAATCTCTCATCAGTTCGACGGATAATGTGTTTTGAGAGTTTGCATAGGGTTGATAATGAACCGAACCAATTCGGTATTCGTTCGAAACTCGATTTATTATTTAGTTCGATAAACTTGGCTCATGAACCAAATAAGTTGAACTTGACCTGAAAATTGTGCTCGTTAAATAAACGAGCCGAACTTGAGTTAGATATAGTTCGACTCGTTAGGTTCATGAGCTGACTCGATATATATATTAAAACTAATTTTTAAATTTATTATGAATCATACATGATTTTTTATATTTATTGTTATTATATATATAAACAAAATTATATTAATATATATGTAGTACCTTTTTTGATATTTTTCAAATTTTATTTAATTATTTAAGTTGTTTAAATGAACCATTCAAACTGAACCGAACAGTTCACAAACTTTCACCAAGCCGAACTCGAGCTAAAAAAGTAACTCGTATCGAACTCGAGTCGAGTTTCAAGCTAAACCAATCCTTATCGAACTTAACGAGCTGAACTATAGTTTGATTCGTTTCCAATCCTACTTATACATGATCATTGATCAAAACATGCATGAACGTAGTTTTAATCTACCTTGATTTACCTATAAAGTTTTAGTCTAATGCTACTCGCTAGATCATAGAAATTATTCATATTCTTAAGGGAGAGCTATAAAAAATAATAAAACTAAAACTTGATTTACTTCTTTCATTTATTGATAGTTGTATAATAATATACTTTTATAGAGAATAAAAAAACCCTAAATTTATGGTCACCATAAAAATGTTATATATTAGAACATAAGAATATTCTAAAATAGCAAATATAAACCTAGAAAAATTACTTAATTATCTAAATAAACTATCTTACTCACTTTCTACTGGTTCTAATAACAAATTATATCCTACAAGATCAATTGGTATTTTTTGTACAACCATGGTATTCCACTAATTCCTTTCGGGGCATATGAAGTGTTGCTTCTAGAAATCAAATCATTGATTTTTATTTTTATGGGATATAACGAGATTTTACACTATTAGACCAATTTCTTGGTAAGATCAGTCACTATTACAACATTGGCTTGGACTCCCACTGATCTAACACATTGCACTGTCACACCATGTGAAACCCGAATGAACATCAGATGAAGTTGTCTGTACAAGGCAATCAAGTTTCAAAGAAAGATGAGATTGAATGCATTTGCCTACAACCCCCAAGACAATTAAGACCACGGTTTTGGTGAAACCTTCCTGTCCTGTTTCCAGTACTCAGGTGCTGCCATTCCAATTAGGGGCACAAGAAAAGACAGCACATGCAATAGTTGAATTGCTTCCTAATTAACTACAAGGTGTTGTTGAGTAGGACAGGTTCCACTAATTATATAGACATCTTGTACTACTACATCCAAATGGTTTGTTTATAATGATAGAAAGAAGTTAGAGTCATTAAATCATTGTTAGAGGATTACTAAAATTTGCATAATTTTATATCATGAGGTAATAACAAACCAAATTCATGTCAATAGATTTGTTTAGGTTGATTAAGTTGTTATTATCTTAAAATCAAATTTGAAGGTGATATATAAACATATTTATTTAGATTGATTAAGTTGTTATTATCCTAAAATCAAATCTGAAGATGATATATAAATAAATTTGTTTAGATTTTAGAAACAATTTTTGTCCATATAAACAATACAATATTGAGAAATAAAACATCTGAATTCATTTCTTTACAACATTGTTAGTATCTATGGGTTTAATTTCTTCTACCACGAGATTGGTATTATATATTTTCAACCCAAAATTTGTATCGATTCTTGGTTGGGTCTAGGACATGATAATAGTTGAGAGGAATATAAATGATTTTATATCTCTCTTAATTAATAAAGTGAGTAAACAATGTATATATCTAACAATAATTAAAAGCAGTAATTAATATCATAGAATTACTATATTCACTAGGCAGAGGTGGTCACTTTTTTTAACCCTCACACCTGAAAATATAAAAATAAATAAATTATCTCACCCTTTTTATAGGTGAAGACTGATAGATTGAGAATGGCCCATATATATGATCTAATCAATGAAAACCAGAGGTTTGTGAGACGCACATGTTTAAAGAGACGACACTATGATGCCACCATAGATTCTCTGCAGTGCATGTGCATGTCTTATTCAAGTATATAATATTAACGGAAGATATCAAAATATATTTTAACGGAAGATATCACACATAAAACTTGAAGGAAAAGACTCATCTTTAGCAAGAGGCAAGTTGTGATCTCATATGATTATATCTAACGAGGAATAATTATTAATTTAATATAATATTAACGGAAGATATCAAAATATATTTTAACGATACTCACCCAAATTTAAAAACTATTTGATTTTTTTTGATGAATTGAAAGACTATCTGATTATGTCAATGTAAGTGATGCCGTTGATTTAAATTTATTTCCAGTAATTAAATTGATTAAAATTACAATTACCGGTGGATGTAAAACAAATTAATCATCCTTACTACTTCATAATTCATTAAAATCTAAAATAATTAAATGAATTTTTATTTTGTAAAGTTGAGAAGAAAGGGACGGATCTATCACGCTTACTACTTTTATTGAAACTTTGAAAGCATTCACTGCTTTAAAACTTTGGTGAATCAGCACCAATCTTTTCATAGAATAATGCCAACAAAAGTGTGAGGCTTATGAGTCAGTTATTTTAAAAATGACAAAAAACCATTCTTATCCCAAAGAAAGAAAAAGCCCATAATTGGTCATCACATTTTTATTTAATTATATTTTTTGCTTTTTCACATTCTATACTACATATTTCAATATCACAAAATCAGTGTGGTGTAGAAGCATGAAGCTATATGCTATATGACAGTTGAATAGGATAGGTGTTAAGTGTCAAGATGTTAATGAAATGTATATGATTTTGGGTACGTGTGAATTTATGATGTAATTACATACAATTCCTGATAATTTAGTAATCTTGTATTGTTTAGGAATTTAAATATGTGTTGTTGTTTGCAGGTTAAGAGATTATGAATAAATGAGGAAAAAAAGAGAAGAATAAGTTTCTAAACAGCACAAGTCTCACTCAAGCGAGGGAATGGTCAAATTTCTGAAAGGCATTGGAACACAAAAATAGAGGAAAAAGAGGAGATTAGGATAGAAATCGTGGAAACAATTCTACTTCACGGATTTCCTTGTATAATTTCACGATTCAAGTGTTGTAATAGCGAGAATGAGTAATTAGTTCTTGTTGAGGGATTCGAAATGTAATCTTTTAACCTTTGTCCTAGATTCGATTCCATTGTAATTGTTATTTGATTTTGGGAACTTCATCCCATTATTAATGCATGAATTTAATTTGCTACTAATTTCTTGTTCTTGGGTTAAGTTTAATTTGATACCGAACCTGAATAATCTTCTTTCATACATCGTTACTCTAGGGATGGAGAATGATGCATGAATTACTTTTACATGGAACGTAATGCTAGTTTTGGTTAATGTTCAAGGAATTGATATTTGAGCAATTATATAAGGAATTTACACTCAAATGATTAATGTGAATGATTTGAATGACATGTGCATCTGAATCAGTAACTTCATAATTCACTTGTAATTGAATCCATGGACATTGGGAAAGAACGATGCATTTCAATCCCAATTTATTTTATTTGTTTTTCATTCAATTTACGATTTTTCACAACTAAACAATTTTTTTATAAAAACATCATTGTAAATATTACTCAGCTAATTCTTGTAAATTTTATTACTTGTACGATACGGTGCACTTGTCATTCCGTAAATATCTAACAATACGGCAGACATGTGATACTACACTGATTTTTATGGTTTAATATTTTTTGTTATCTCTTAAAAAAGCAATGACAACAAAGACTTGACTAAGAAGATCTTGATAACACATTAACATTTTAATTCTAATTAAATTTAATCTTAAATGATACTATAAAAAACCATAAAATGTCTGTCTTCAAATATGATATGTTACATATGTATTCATACAAGTTTTTCTCATAGCAACCATATAGTTTGCATCAATCCAAGAAAGTCGTCATAAGTTAAATGAACATTATCATCCACATCTCCAATTTCATCCTGTTCAGCTCTCCTTGTGTCTGTTTCTGTCAAAGCTTTGTCATTATATGATCAGATTAAGATTTTAAAATTGGAACCTGGTTAGACATTAGCTTGGAAAAGAAAGGCGGAAATTATTTTTTTCCAAGCCAATGAATTCCCTCCACATGTTGCTAGCTAGTTTTAGTTAGGATTTTGCGCTGAACTTATAAATTTTGACTCAGCCATATTCTCATCAGATGTAAAACTTATCTTAACAATTATCCAACACCTTAATGAACTATACATCACATTTTGAACACCACCTTAGTAGCTATGTTGATAAATAATCAACATGTATAATTTGATGATTGATATCGGTGATGATGATAAGATATGACTATATGATGATGATCGATGTATTATATGATCATCACCATATATATATTATGCAGTAAATGGTGTAATGTTTAATGGAGAATATAGATAGTGTTTAATGTACCATATGTGATCCTGTTTGTTACTTTGTTTGTTAGCTTAAAACTTTTGAAGTTCAAGTTACTATCAATGAATTTCTAGTCATTCCCACTCTTTTGTTTGTATATGTTAATTAATGACCACTTGCATCTTTTACAGCCTTTCATATGCTAGAGATATTGGGTTGATATTTTCATAAGTATCTCTTTTAGCTTCATTGAGACCGTAGTTGTTTGAGTATCGTTAAACACATTTGTTTCTTCTAAACTAGAAGGTGCCTAATTGGATATGAATAACAATAATAAGACTCATTTTAAGGTGTGGAAAAGTTATATTTCCTTTAGGATTCATTGCGAATGAGGTTTTGAATAGAAGACAAACAAAATGATTTAGACTCATCTAACAAATGTATTTCATAACTTGACATTTTTTTCTTTCATTCCTTTCCAAACCTAACTTATAATCAGACTCTTAGGGTTAGTTTGAGATGACTCTATTTCCCTTGTCTTTAAGAACATAATTCCAAGAAAGGATGCCTTGACCAGACGCAAGGTCTTGTGTTAAAAGATGTTCACGGGATGTTTTTGAACTGTAGTTTTGCATCTAAAACGTATAGGCATTATTGGAGTAGTTTTTGGTTTGTTACAATATGGTAAGAAAAAGGCAATTTTTTCAGCATGCAAATCAGCTATATATAAGTAATGGACTTCATCATTGTGGGGGAGCTCTTAGTGTAGTAACCCTTAGGCCTTTGTTTGTATTCGGTTATGAACTGCTTGTGAATATTCAATTCTTTGCTTAGAAAAAAAGAGGATAAAAAAGCACAGCCCTAATTAAAGTGTAAATATTTGTTGTCCTTTAACAATACTACTGGAAGAAGCAATATCACAAACTGACTGTAATCTTTCTTTGTGAACATTGTGTAAAAAAACAAACAAATATATGCCAAATAAACAACTTAATTATGTGTAGTGTTTATTCAACAAGTTCATTAGAAATAAGCTATAGAGAACTATAGAAAAGAACCATAAACTATATTTATAAATTTACTTCCATAAACAGTTCCCAATTCACACAAGTCCAATTAAGTTCTCTACAAGTTTCTTCCAAATATCCCTAAATTTAGCCACACACTTGCACATATTTATACAACATTTCACATTTTTACAAATTCTGCTATAATACTCTCAGTTGAGATGATTTTTTCATAAAGATGTGCAAGTATTTTAATTATAAGATATCATTTTTTCCTCAACACATGCCCAAGAAATAACCCTGAACTGGTCTTTGGTGGAGAATGCTTCTTCAATTTTCATTGGAAGTTTCCAAGATATCTTCACCTACTACACTGTATAACCTCATACTCTACTATTAAGCCATTGAATAATTTCTTGTGTGATAGCATCTCTTTCAGGTTCAAAGAGTAGGTCATGTAAGAACCCTTCATATAGTTTGCTAGTTTTGTCAGTGGAAGCAGCTTCTTCATACAATTTTTTAGATGCAGCAGGATCAGTGACAGAATCAGCAGTACCATGTAAGACAAAAAATGGCACTTTAACTTTTGTCAGATTTTGTTGTAAGTAGCTTGTGATTCTTAGAATCTCATAGCCAGTACGTACTCTAAGAGGTCCAGTAGATACTAAAGGGTCAGAATACTTAGCAATTAGTGCCTCTGGGTCTCTAGATACAGGTAAACCCTTCTTATATGCAGAACTGCACTGATATGTTGGCAGCAAAACTGAAGCTATAGGAGCAAGTGCCTGCCAAGACGAATAAGATTCTAGTTAGAATGTGTTGTATTTATCATAAAATCAATTTCATTTAGGACATGTATGTTGAGATAAAATATTATGTTTTGTTTGTGTTCAGTGTTTTAAATTGTTGTTACAGTCGCGATTGCAATAACAGTTGCAGTCACTTTGGTTATGGTCATTGTTGTCATTGCAGTATGAATTATTTTGTAAGTTGCAATGCGGCACAATATGACCGCATCATATGATTCGGTGTCACACCTCAATTACAGTGTGATGTGGTTGGGCTGTCACTGCAACTACAATATTGTGGCCACGTCATGTGATGATTAGGGTATGCTTACCAGCAAAATTGGATGAGAAGGCTCAACTCCAATTGCAGGTGATGTCAATACAGCACCAGCTATGCGAGCTTCAATCTTTGGGTCAAGCAGTGCCTAAAATAAAGACAACAATTAGAAGTTAAATCCATTTAAACTCTATGACCTTCTTTGCACCTAACTAAATGGCTGCATGAATCTTATTTTATAAAATATTTACCTTAAGAGTTATGGCTCCACCTGTTGAGTGTCCAAAGCAGAAACATGGAAGCCCTGGATTTTCAGTAAGAATCTTCTCAAGAAATACTTTCTGTTTAACAAAAAGAAAACATTGTTTACTAGATCAATCAGAAATACATCTAAAAATATAACTGCTTCATACCACCCAGTACACATTTTATTTATACAATGTTCTACAAAATCTTGTAGATTCAAGACATACCATATCAGAAACCGCATCATCAAGAGAGTGGACATAGCCATGCAGCCCATCACTTCCACCATGACCTAAGTGGAAACATAACAGATAAAAAATAATCAGAGTTGAGCAAATACTGAAACACAATGTACTAAATTTTAAGTCAGGACATGGCCCTGTGGAGAACAACTAAATTTTCATGAGCAGTGTTTAGAGTGGTCTTAGCATTCCTTCATTTTCATCTTCTAAGTGATAATTCCCTATCCTTAAAACCTATATGTTACTTCAACTATGGAGGGTCCTAGGACGCACAAGTATTTATCTTAATTGAAAATCAAATTAAAATCTAACTATTGCAGACAGCGCTTAGAAACACAAGATGCATAATTGCTTGCCCCTTGCTTCTGTCCTAGGACGCACCTAAATGACTCAATTGAGCCACTCTAGTGTTCCTTAGAACTCCAAGAAAAGCATCATGCTCCTGCTGCTTATGAAAATCACCACGTGAATCTTAAAATGGGCACCCAAAAGTAACAGGAAAAGAAAACGGGAAAGCAAATGAAGTGGCTATACACCAAACATTTCATTGCCTTTTAACGAATCTCCAATCTCCAGCATACAAATCAGACACAAACAACACTCTCTTATAAAAAGCTTAATTTTAAATAGGAGATTGACACGTTACTTTATTGCACATATAGAATCCAAATAAATGAAAAAACATTTAAATATAGATGTATATTGAAGCAATCCACAACCCATTGTGATTGTGGTTGCAACCGCATCAACTATATTTTCAAACATAACCACCAGCGATCTCTGAGGCATGGAACAGAATGAAAAATGATCATTGTCTTCTACAGATTGTCTAATGGAAGTGCCATATATGCAACAATGACATAGAAGTTCATGAATGGTGACAAGTATTTAGAGTTGCAAAAATCATAATTGGTTATTCCACTTACCAACCCAATCCATCCCGTAAACCTTGTAGCCATTAGCATTCAATTGCTTTGCAAACTGGTTATATCTGCCACTGTGACACAATAAAAAGGATGGCTTGAGTAATGCATACAAGAATAAAAATAACTTAATGAGATTTGTCAAGTGGAAATTGCAAAAGTACAAACCTGTGTTCATTAAGTCCATGCATCAGAAGAACAACACCCCTGCATAAAGTAGGTCTTTAGTGAATGCAAAGAAAAAATGTGGCTATTTTAATATATCTTTTTCTATTCTACTTATAGCTATAAGGTATAGTAAACACACATAACGGAAAAAATCAATCATTCATATTCACGGCTTCCTCATGGGAAGTTATTCTTAGTGGGTGTCTCGTGGGCCTAGAGGTGGCAGAATAACTCTATCTCCGGGAAAATATCATGAGATGCCAGTTATGTTGCATAAAATGTTCATCGTAATCTCAGAGATTGGTGTAATATGGATATATTTTCGATATAAGATTCTCAACCAAGTGTCCAGTGCTGCAAACCAGAAAATGGATAATGAAGCTTAACATGGATGGAAGCTGTAATGTGGGATATAAATTGAGTAGTAGAGGAGGCACGATTTGCAATCGTGAAGGCCTTTGGATCTCCAGGTTATTGGAGAACTTTGGTATTGAAACTCCCATTCTAGCAAAACTTGCAATGGAATATGTTCTAAGGTTGCATGAAATTTGGAAAACGGTAATTTAATCTTGGTAATTGATTGTCTTGAAGCAATTATCTCTAAAGGATGGTATATTAGTAAAAGCATCTTGCTCAGGTTGTTAATAATATGGAAAAGAATCTTCCCCAATACTAAAAAGACAACTTATTATATGTTGTTTGCTTGTCGAAGATTGGGTTGTACAATTTCACCATGTATTGAGAAAAAGTGACATGTTGGTGGCGTGCTTTATGTCCAAAATCAAACTCGAGATAGTTTAAGGATTTGGGACACTGTACCTATAGAAGTGGTTCACATTCTAGACAAACCTCTCTCCCTTCTCTAGTTTTGTTCTTTAATTTGAATGTACAAAAAAAACACATAGGGGAAATATATTCCGACTTCTCACACACACCAAACATACTTCATTAATGAGTCCAACTAAAATTTGTAAATTTTCATTAGCACATCATGTCTTTTAGTCTATGCAACTAAAATGTGCTCTATTTTTATTGTATCACTTATATTTTCTTCTTATGCAATACACTAAACACAGCAGACTATATTCTGAAACAACCAAATAAAATTCATTAATGCTTACAACTAAGATTTGTGAACTATAATTAGCGCGCCTGCAATTTACCTTATGTTCCCTATTTATTAATATCTTGCTCTATTTTATCATTCTATTACTAGAGTACTAGACACAACCACAAATGTTCAAGATACCAAATATATTACATTAATACCTCGATTTAGGATTTATAAAATTTCTTTCATAAAAATCATGTTTAGCTAAGAGGCACATGAACAAACAAAAAAGTCTGGCATTGATCATGGATATGATACGTTACCTGACTTTAACATTAGTAGGAATCCAAGACTGTGTGAAAATGGTGTCACCCCTTCTAGGACGGAAGAGCCAATAATCTCTCACCATATTATTATTATCATCTTTCTTCTCTTCTTCCAACACTCTCCTTATAGCCATCGTCCTCCTTGAAGCACCATTGCCACTACTAACGCTACTACTACTCTTCCACGCCACTATGGTCGCCGGAACTCTCACAACCGCCCCTTTCCGGTGACCCTCGTGGTCATCCTTAGCGGGCGTCGAAACCAGCACCCGAAAGGGTAAAAGAATGAGCAAAACGACACCGTTGAGGAACACGATCAAGCTTTTCAATGCGTTTAGAGAGAACAAGGCGCTGATTCGTCCTGTTGCACCTGAAGTTAACATCATTGCAGGGTCTTCACCCTTTAAAATCAAAACCTCACTCGCCATTAATTGGGTTGTCTTCAAAATTTGATTTTCTTTTCTTCTATGAGGTGAAATCAATCACAGTTGATGTTATTTAGCTACGGATTCTTCCTTCTATTTTTGCCACGGAAATGAAACGTTAGAGCTGATAGAGAATTCAAACCTAAAAATCACTTTATCTGGTGAATGAGAATGTGTTTTTATATATAGGAAAGACGAATCTGAGATCCCTGATATGAAAAAAATTGGAAATAACAACGAAGATTGTTTTCTTTATGATAGTTAGCTACGGAATGAACTCAACTGAGAATTGAAAGTTGAAAACCTAGAAATTAATAGATTTGGTTGGAGAAGGAGAAAATGGTTTCATATATAGATGATGAGAATTGAAAATGACAACCAGTATTTGGAAGAATGTTACAATCTTGAAACAAAAATTGTGGACCAGTTTTGAGGATTCCAGAAAGGTCTACGTAACTGTGAGGAGATTCTCAGCCTTACACGTGTATCTTCCTAAGGTTAAAGTTAACGGTCTTTACATGTGTCGATGTTACTATGTTACACGTGTTTCTATGCGGCGGAAAGAACATTTCGTCACGTTATGGTAGTAGAAATCAGATCCACTGGTACCTTCCGGTACTTGTAATTTGATGTCAGAAAAATATTTTATTTAAAAAATAATATAAAACTTGGCCACTTTAATTTTTTTTGGTGTTATAAATTACAATTTGAATTTAGTTAATATCAAACATAGCAAGACATACATATTCTTATTCTATAACTATAAACACATTATGCAGGATAATTTCATTTTATGTTGTTCCTGTGCCAAATACTGTTATATTATCTATATCTATATTACTTAATAAAGAGAAAATACAAAATAATCACCTTATCATGATGTAATTTGTGATTCTATATTTTGAACTTATTATCTGCTTATTTTTTCAAAAAAACCATATAAAATTATATTCCTGTTTTACTTTTATTATTATTTTTATTTTAAAAAAGTTGAATATTACACCAATCGAATAAATTAACTATAATTTACAAATATTTAATACAAAATAATATATTTATCATTTATAACGTACAAATTACACGTTACAAACGATAGAAAAATGTATTAACAAACATGATAATAACTGTCAACTTACTAGTTTATTTAAAAGAAAAAGGAAACGAATATAGAATGAGTAAGAGATGAAATGCATTGAGAAGTAAGTAGCAAAAAGCAAAAAAAAAACTAATTTATTCTAAATTAAAATGTAAACTGTACCCGAACTATATTTCTTAAATTAAATGTATGAATACTTGAAATTTATTTAATTTTTCAAAGTAAGAAGGGACAGTAACTAGCTTTTGTTTTCGGCAAGCAGAATTTCAAGAAAATGTTAAAGGTCTAGGGGACTAGTAACTAGTTTGTGTTAGTGGGTCTTTTGGAGGCTGATGTAGAATGGGTTTGTCGTTATGAGCCCCAAACAATGCATACAATATGTGTGTGATTTGTGACCACATTGTATGTAAAGTTGTTAATAAATTATTTATCCACTTATCAATCGCTACATAAAAATAGAGAAAAATATAAGATTTTTTTATACTCTTATTATTGTATTAAGTACATTGCTAAAAAATTTAAGACCCTTTAAAAGACTGCACAATATAAATAGTTGATTGATAGCATGCACATGTAGAGAAGGGATACACTTATTCTTGAGTAAGTGGAAAAAACAGGGAATGAATCCATTTGCTCTTGAGTAAGTGGAAAAAATATAGAGAATAGATCTATTTCTTCCAAGAATAATTAAAAGAAGTTATTACATATTTTACTCAACTATTTTAAAAAAATTTAATGGTCTCAATGAATGAATAGATCTATTTGGTGTATATACAAAGAATAAAAGAACATGTCTTCCATTCCACTTGAACAAAAAACACTAGAAGCTCATTCTATGTTGCTTCGTGTTTACGCGACTATATGAAAAAAAGATAATGATATAAATACAGATATATTATACAAAACAAAATATTATCAACTTAACCAAAATTAATCTGTATAACGTCTTTATTTTTTACAACAACATCCCTTTAGTTTATTTCTATTTGCTATGGAATAATCATCACGTGAATTTAGCAATAGTAGTGATAGAAATTAAAGAATTTACGTGAGTCTCATTAATGAGATAATAACCCATGTAATTTAATTAATATATGGTATGAGCGTGTTGCTAGCATTTATCGATTTAAGAAATTAACAAATAACAAGAGCCTCCTTCGTTAACGCTTTTTATGTTACGTAACATTAGATTATAAATATATGTACACGCCATGAATATATTATTAAATGCAAGTGGGTGAACTGCTCCTTGATCTCTTTATCTATAAATATATAAGTTCTGATTTAATCAACCTCTTTAAGAGTTTGCCGAAATACATATAAAACATAACATGTCTACCCTTACTCTACCACCTGTTGCTCCTCACCCCAGAGATGATGCCATACAACTTTACAAAGCATTCAAGGGTATTATTATTTACAACCTCTTCCAACATTTTTTTGTCTTTTTCTTTAGCTATTTTGTGTGGCTACTAATTTGTTTCAAGAATTGAAATGTTTAACATTAACAAATATTTAAGGGCATATGTTAAATTGTTGTCTCATGTGACAATTCCATCATCAAACAAGTCAAACTGTTTCACTGTGTTAGAAGTTAAAATGATCACACTGCTTCTGTTATGTATAGTCAACTGATCAGAGTTTTAAATTGCGGTTTGCAACTATGATTGTAAGGTAGAAGCATCAATACGTCGGTTTTGGTAGTTTCTACAATTACAATTGTTGTCAATATATACCTAGATCGTAGTTTAAAATTGTAGTCCGCGATTACAATTGTGATCCCAATTGTCGCCATATATGTATATTTTCTTTGCTTTTTAACCACAACTTTAATTTAAAAGGTGTCTCTAACTACTTAATGCATAAAGTGATGATTCTATGTTGTAGATGAGCCCAACTCCTCTCCAGTATTGGAGAGTCTAGTACTGTATTTTAAGGGGAAACAATAATTAGAATTTATTTTATTAAAAAATGAGTTAAAATTAGGATAGTTAGATTTTTATTTTTACCACGTGTCATGATCTCAACATGGTAATGGACTCTCCAGTAATGGAGAGGATCCAAATTCGTTGTAGATATAGCATACCCAAATCATTCACTTTTGGTTTTTTCCTATGTATATTTTTTCAGGATTTAGGTGTGATGATAGTGCTGTTATCAATGTACTTGCTCATCGTGATGCTACACAGCGTGCCTACATCCAACATGAATTCAGAACAATGTATTCTGAGGACCTTCTTAAACGCTTAACTAAAGAGCTTAGAGGCAAATTGGAGGTATTGTTATCAATTCCACTATATTTCATTGATCACTATCATTTTATTCATTTCATACACAGACAAACTTATGTGTATATCATCTATTCATTACCCCAATGTTATTGATATGTAACAAGTGAAGTGACCATGTGTATTATTAGACTGCGGTTCTGCTTTGGATGCATGACCCTGCTGGACGTGATGCTGTTATCCTTAAGCATTCTCTAACTGTGACCAAAGTCCTAGAAGCTGCTACCGAAGTAATATGCTCACGAACTCCATCGCAGCTGCAACATTTAAGACAGCTATATCATTCAAAGTTTGGTGTTTATCTTGAGCATGACATCGAAAGGAACACCTCTGGGGATCATAAGAAGGTGATGTTTTTCTTTGTCCTTTCGTGTATGTGGCTTTCATTAAAGATACCTTAGGTATCATGAATTAGTCACATTGTGGTTTCTTTATGTTAGATGAAATTTGCATAAATTTTTTCTATATCCTAGTACTCATAAGTCATACCGCCCTATGGTTCTACCAATTATAGAGCATGGCATTAGTTAAGTACTTTCAATTGTTTATTTTTAGAGGGATGCAAGATGCTAAAAAAAATAAGAATAAGAATGGTATTTCAGATGTGCATAAACAGATACCATGATGCATCTCAAAAGTCTTTGACTCTGAACACAGGACATCTTATGTCAATGATGACCAATGTATATTGTATTATTGTTCATCTTTTGTTGGATAGTTCTTTAGTGTGCTACTTCATGGATAGTTCTATTATGGCTACTGGTGGATATTTCATATTTTCAATAAAGCCTTCCAAATCTCTCGAAACTACATGTGATCTTCATGGCCTGCTCAGCATTTTTAGTTGAATGTCTTCAAGAAATGGCCATAAATTCTAGAAAATGTTATCTGGATCATAAAAAAATTGGATGTCCATTGCTCATTAAGAATTGGATGTAGACTAATTGTCCGATCATTCGAATGTGCATGTCTGTGTCACTTCATATGTCTCTAGGGAAATCATGTTCAGTGGTTTGTGATTCATTCCCATAGGATGCAAAAGTCCTGTCTCATTTGGACTTTTTTGTGTCTTTGATAATCACATCTGAGTTTCCAAAGAATGGTGATGTTGTTACTAATACCTTTATTATGTAAAAAAAATTGATTCAGATTTTGCTTGCATATGTAACCACGCCACGCCATGAAGGTCCTGAGGTCAATAGAGAAATAGCTGAGAAGGACGCAAAGGCTCTCTACAAAGCAGGGGAGAGGAAACTTGGAACTGATGAGAAGACTTTTGTGCAAATATTCAGCCAGCGAAGTGCAGCGCATTTGGCTGCTGCAAGTTTTTGTTACAAACACAAGCATGGACACTCGCTGGAGAAGGTATCTTTACCAATTTTATTTCCTTAGATTATTATATTCTTTCTCAAGGTCTTTTTTCTGGTGCTTATCCAAACTGAGCTTTTATCAGGCAGTGAAGAAGGAAACATCAGGGCTTTTTGCTCTTGCACTTAAGACAATAATCCAATGTTCCGAAAATCCTGCAAGGTATTTCGCGAAGGTATTCCTTTGACTTTAACTTTTGGTAATTGCTTCCTGTAATGTCATTAAACTAATTGGATCGAGGCGAAAATATTTCACCCTTGTCACCTTACAGGTCTTACGCAAGGCGATGAAAGGTTTGGGGACTGACGATAACACACTTATAAGGGTGATTGTAACAAGGACTGAGATTGATTTACAGTATATCAAAGCTGAATATTTGAAGAAATACAAGAAGACACTGCACCATGCAGTTCGCTCGGAAACATCCGGTCATTACAGGGCTTTTCTTCTCTCACTTATAGGTCCCAACCACTAGTCAAAATATCCAATGATGTTTTATGTGGAACAACTTCACCCTATTATGTGTTGAATAATGTGTATTCCAAACTTTTTCTTTATTGCTCTTGTATAGGTAGTGCAGTGCCTTAAATGTTGGCAAACTCGGTTTCAGTTAAATTCAGGGCTTGATAATGATGTATTTGACTTTTAGCATTATGCAAAGATGAAGGACTATAATCTATAACTGTTGTCGATTTTTCGCTTCCATTATCAAACTACGATAGTAGTTTATGCTCCCTGGAAATGAAGAGTGATGCTGAAAACAAACTTGAACATCAGTAACCATTTAACATGTAGAAGATCTAGCCAAGTTTGAATTCGAGATGAGATAATTGCTTGATAGTTTGACAATTTCATAGAAAATCCACTTTCAAGTAAGAATTTTAAAGTGACAACTTTATTTAAACAGCCAGAATTGACACCCTTCTCATATCTTCATACATAATATCTTGTCCAATTCGAAATGTGATATTTCAATATCTATCCATACTCATCAGCATATGGTATCTCTATGAGGTTTCTCATATTATAACTTATGTGCTAGAGTTTATGATCTTGTAAAAAGGTACCTAGGTTGAAAACATAGATTTAGAAATTTCACAATAAGTGCAAGATGGTTGAGTATGGATAGATATTGAAATAAACTCATGAAGGAGATAGTAGAGAAAAAACTCTAATAAAAGTCACATATTGATATTCTCTTGGCTTTAAAACTGTAACAAAACTTGCAGTACCAAAAACTTTATAGATAAAGAAAATCAAATTACTGAATTTTAATTGCAGAGTTCATATAATAGAAAACCAATTGTGTGGCAGAAGTTTTTTATGTTGCATGCAAAATACATGTATCACAGTTCCAAGTCTCTCATTCTTGTAACCCTGATATTTGCAATAAAGGAAGTTTTATACAGTTAGTTTTTTCGAACAACTTTAATCACTACATATACAATTATGAGCAGCTACATATCACTGCACTAGCTTTGTGATAGCATGATTGATATTGCATCTGCTAGTCTTGTATTGTATTTGGGCTTGGGCTTATTGTGGTGTTTTTGGGTTTTTGTCTTAATATCAAAAGTTTCTCTTATTAATTTTGTTATTCAGTAATGTTTTTAATCCTTTGTATAGTGCTTGGATATTAGTATGAAAGTTTCATGAGTGACCAGTTTATGTTGCATTGCTTCTAAGGCCATTTTGCTTCTTAAAATGCAAAATAATATATTTTAAAGCTTCATATTCATACCACTCATTTCTTGCTTCTACTTCAACAACTTAAAGCCGTAGACACAAATTGCAAAACCGATGCTTTGCATTAAATTTAGCTTCTACGATAAACAAAGTGCAATTTAACTTTTTATTTTGGTATATTTCTCTCTATTTTTTTATGTGTATATATATGGATGTAATTCAATTTCCAGCTATTGTAGTTGTAGCTCACGTACTTCTTAAAACACAACTATATCATAATTTATATGGCCTTCCTTATTTTGAAAGTTATCACAAAAATATAAGAGGAAAAAACATACGCATGAATAGTATAAAAGTTTTGTACATTGTTACTCTATCCTTCATCAATCACTTTTAATTATTATTGACTATTTTTCACACAAAAAAATAATACAAGTAAATAATGAATAGATATTAAGAATATAGTGACACTAGTATATATCTCATGTGGGTGCAAATGCAATCACTTATGTTATCAGAAAATGGTTACTAAAAGCTTGGACATAGCATGTTAAAGTTGTTTAATCTTACTCGATAATGCAAAACAATAATGTACTACACTTATCAAGTTATCATAAATCCCAAGAGAGAGAAAATGATATAGGCAATTTTTAATATCTATCTAAATTCCTCTATATTTTATTACCTAGTAAACCAATCACGAGTCAAGGAAAATGATAGGCTATAAAACTGTATAAGTGCATATTTTATCCTAAGATTGGAAGAAAATATCCGAATATTCTAATAAATATTCCTTTCTTTTTAAGAGGGGTTGCGAATATTCTATTGCACTCATAGTTATGCTTATTTCACAGCTTGTGCATATGGCATGTTCGCTTATATCACCAACTTGTGTGTCATTTATTTATGTGTTATAAAAGTTATTAATTGAATAAGCAAAGTTGTCATACAAAATTTGATAACTATAAAATCATTAAAATGAGATAAATAGAAATTACATAAGTTAAAGATAAGATAACTTTGCAAGTAATTAAATTATTGGATAATATCATGTTTTATCCACATGAAATATCAAGATTAATATATGAGAATGTTTCAATTATAGTAATGCATATTTTATATTAAAATAAGTGTATAATATATAAACGTGACTATGATGTCGTCTAGTGTAACAGAACTCTTTTTAAAGGAACAAGCTTTCATATGTTTTGTGTTCTAACTCCATTAAGAATAATGTCAGGTTTCAGTAACATGTTCATGAAGTTCTTTCTCTTTACCATTAGCTTTGGCTTGTGTATTCTTTATGCATCTGCAGAGTTACACAAATTTGCACATTCTTCTAAACATGATGGTTCTCTTAATTTCTTGGTGCTTGGTGATTGGGGAAGAAGAGGTGCTTATAATCAATCTGAAGTTGCTTTCCAGGTTTTTATTTTCTGTTTCATTTATGACCAGCATTTAATTTTTATGGCCATGATGAAGGTACATGCATTAGAAAAAAATGATTTTTCATGCAGCCATATGATTGTGGAGCTTATGATCTATTTATAGAATAGATGTTGAAGGTTTTAAATTCTGGCCTATAATTGCAATGACGACCACAATATTGCGAATTTGGTAGTCCGGTTTCAATTGCAGCCGTAACATTTTTATACAATTGCGATAAACACAACATAATTGCAACCACTACCGTGCAATTTAAAACTATTGCTTATGCGAAAACTTTTGTTGCATCCGCAGTTTAGGTGCTGCAGCAATTGTTAGATTTAGATTCATTATATAACTGATTCATTCTGATGCTGTTAAGTTAATGTGATTACAGATGGGAAAGGTTGGGGAGAAACTTGACATAGACTTTGTAGTTTCAACTGGAGACAATTTCTATGACAATGGACTAACTAGCGATAATGACACTGCATTTGAAGAGTCATTCACAAATGTTTACACAGCAAAAAGCCTTCAAAAACAGTGGTACAGTGGTAAGTACCTAAACTAAACACATCAATGATTAGATATAAACAGAGTTTTAATTTGTGGTAATGCAATTGTCATTGATGCTGTGATGTTATGGTTTTTGTTTTCTATTCCATTGGGATCTCATCGGCCAAAGTTGTAACATAATCGCAACAGCAATTAAAAACCTTCTTTATAAGTTCTATGGTGTAGAGTCTATCTTCTAGTGTTCTAACATATTGAATAATTGGCATGCAGTATTGGGAAACCATGACTATAGGGGTGATGTAGAGGCCCAATTGAGCCCATTCCTTAGGGAAATTGATAACAGATGGCTTTGCTTAAGGTCCTTTATTGTAGATTCAGGTACTTTTTCCTCTTTAGTTATCTGATCTATTCTACTAATTAAAATTTATAGACATTAGTACCATGTTCTTATCTGATGTATTTTTTTTCTTCTATTGCAGAACTGGTTGAGATTTTCTTTGTAGACACAACCCCCTTTGTTGGAGAGTACTTCACTGAAAAGAAACACAAGTATGACTGGCAGAGCATTATCCCACAAAAATCTTATATCACCAACTTATTGAAGGTATTCATAGATTGTCTAGTATTTTTCATTTAGTGATTAAGCATATAGTATAATACTAGTGCCTTTGTCAATCAATTTAAGTGTAGTATGCAAAATAATATTGCGGTTTTGGGAATCTGTGCAACCATTTTTTGACTGCATCTCTCCGTAGTTGTGATACATGCAATGACATTATAACCGCAATTAAAAACTATCATATCAGACAAGTTACAGTAATTCACTCAATTATGTTAAATTATAATTATGATAGCTATTATGCTTTAGGATCTTGAGTTGGCAATTAAGGAATCCACAGCACAATGGAAGATTGTTGTGGGTCACCATGCAATTAGAAGTGTTGGGCATCATGGTGATACTCAAGAACTTATAAATCAGCTTCTCCCCATTCTTCAGGTAACATAATAAAATCAAGGATGTAAATGATCCTCAATTCTCTCCCTTTAAAGAATAATAATTATTAGCTCCTTTTCCTAACTAAGATTTCACTATCAAATTTCAGGAAAATGATGTTGATTTTTACATGAATGGGCATGATCATTGTCTTGAACACATCAGTGACACAGAGAGGTAACAATAGTAACTAAACAAAATCATACAAATATTTTCACACAACATAAACAAAAATATCATTTTGTCTAATAGAGGAACTTGTTTGCAGCTCCATTCAGTTCCTGACTAGCGGGGCAGGATCGAAGGCTTGGAGAGGAGACATTCACAAAACTAACCAACGAGGCTTACATTTCTTCTACGATGGACAAGGATTCATGTCTGTCAAATTGACTCAGACAGATGCCACCATTGAGTTTTATGATGTTTATGGGAATGTTTTGCACAGATTGACTTCTTCAAAGAACCTGCATTCTTCCATGTAAAGTTTTGAGCTTGATACTATAATACTAGATATATTGAGAATGATAAGGCCAGTGGAAATTGTTAGATCAAATTTCAAAACCAAATCATCATGTGATGCTTAAGCATACATCAATATTGGTATTTGCCTTTGTATAAAAAACAATCATGATGATCCATGATTATAAAGTAAGTGTGAAAAATGGCATGGCACTGGGAAAAAGGCGTGTGAGATGATTACTTTTGAATAAAATATGAAGGGCAACAACTCACATTCATCAATGTGATTCAGCTCAATGATGAATTGCTATTCTTGACTTTTGAATTTAAGGAGTGTGTCTTAACTTCATTGCTACTTATCTTAGTTTGGAAATTGGAAAAGTTATGGGTTTTTATACTGTAAAGTTGTAAAGGCTTTTGAATTCAATCCTTTTTCTTGTATATTACAAAGTGTTTGCTCTTTTTTTTTTACTAACAAAGGTATCGTCTCACCCTTTTTGGATAAAGAATTAATCCCTTTCGGGGTGCATGATTGTCCCTCCCAACAAGTGTCGCTCACAGGAATCGAATCATTTACCTTTTATTCATCCTAAGGATCTAGTGAGACCTTATATCATTAGACCAATATTTTGT
The DNA here is from genome assembly GCF_001865875.1 of Lupinus angustifolius. NCBI lineage: Eukaryota > Viridiplantae > Streptophyta > Magnoliopsida > Fabales > Fabaceae > Lupinus > Lupinus angustifolius. The sequence continues at coordinate 35,511 of NW_017721753.1, read as the reverse complement.
TGGTACAAAGTGTTTGCTAGAGTAACAAATTTAATGTTTCTACAAATTTGTAATGAAATAAACAATATGTTTCTCTAGATTAATGCATACTAAGTTGCTCTATTTATAAGGTATAATATATTTTCCTGTGATAAGATATGAGAATTCAACATCACCTAGTCAATTATTCAACATTTTGAAGAATATAATAAACTTTATTTAGAATCCATAAGATATCCAATAGTTTTGGAAGTGTTGGACCCCAAAGGGATTTTGGATAAGCATGTGATGTCTAAGTCTATGAGGATAATGGATTTGTTGGCAAAGCCAAATGTAAGCATTCAATCCACGGGCATCTTATATAACAGTATTAAAATACCTGCATACTAAACAACTTCTCTAGAGAACATTAGGAAAAAGAGATGGAAAGGGTCCAAATTCCGAAGTGTGGTTCTAATTGGTTTTAACAGTATATTTGTGAAGAGCTAGGACAGAAAAGTCTAAAGAGATGGAACAAATTAAAGTTAGTTATGAATTATGATTAATGAATTTATGACAACACTTAACGAGTTAACCTTTAAACAATAGTCTGATATGATTTATAATTTGCTATAATTTGAAGCTAGAACTTTTGTCTTCAAGGTAGGGAAAAATACTCCAAATGACTTTACATTGGCCTTAATGGCGTAATTATAGTTTGTAATTCAGTATCTATGAATATCACTTTATTATTATTCGGTAATATCAAGTGTATCCTCTCATCCTTTTGGATAAGAAATAATCTTCTTCAGTTACGTGGTTGTCCCGCCTAACAAGTATTGTTCTCATTAATCGAAACCTGAACTCTTTGGTCATCCCGATGATCTAATGAAATCCTACACCACTAGACTAACACATTGGTGGTAATATCCCTCAATTCTAACTAATAATAAACCATATCACAATGTTAATTGTGGCAAAATAAATTAGCTTTATATCAGCAATTGGGAAATCAGTTACCAAGACGTTTGTACAAAGTCTGTATCATTAGCCACTCATATGTTGCTTGAGAACATGGTTGATGGTTCTAATTAAATGAAGTATGCGTATACAACATGACAAAGATTGTCTTAAGATACGAAGTTTCGGAGAAACTGAAACAAGAGAAAAATGGCCACATGGGGCACCCTATTGTTTTTGTCGATGTTGTAGCACTTCATTTTCATGGCCTCGTCCTCAACCATTTTTTATTCCACAATTATGCATGTCATGCCAATGGGCCATTTATTTTATACCTTTTCATAGTAGATTCCCACATGGTCCTTTTATATTTCTTGGTCTGATCCTTGATATTGTAATGTCACATTGTAACTTGATTAATTGTAGTGGAGCCTAGAAGACCCTTCAAGTGGTACATATTTTGTCCATTACAAAATTTTAATTCCAGACTTTGCTTTTGCTTAAGAGGAACTCGAATCCTCATCACTTATACCAACATGAGTGGTTCGATTCCAGCTCCTCTCACATTTGTTAACAAAATATTTATAAGGATACAGATATTTATTTATTTGTGAATTAAAAAATACAAAAACTTGAAAACATCTTATTCCCCTCACATTCTAGTATTAGAGTGTCTAACCCGGGACAACGATCTTCTGTCCCAAGTACCTGGCGAATTAAACTTCATAGAATAACGCGAAAATATTAATTTATGTTATTATAAGTTTTCTTTTTAATTAAATTAAATTTTTTAATTGGGTGAGGACACCAAGTGGGAGAGAAATGAGAACAGATGATACTCATCCCTATACCATAGATGATTTCAATTCAATGGTTCATGATCTTAAATAGAGATCACATGTCTCAAAATTGAGTAAAAATTTTCTCCATTAATAGAGAGACAAATGTCATATAACAACACACAAAACACAACATGTAATAATACTTTTATCCTTTTGTTTACTATGAAATCACATTTTGCCATTAAAAATATGAGTAAAAAGTAGCACTTAAAAGGAGAGGATCCTTGTTCCTCAAAATCATGTCTTCAACCATGTCTCATCCAATCAAATTGTGACACATAATAAAAAATTCACATATTACTTTAACTTTGTTTCCACTACTCAAATTTTGTTAATAGATGTCAAAATTTCATAAGATGAGACAAAATTGAGAACATGATTTGAAGTCATACTCATCTCAATTAGTGGCGAGGACAATTATGTGGAAATGTATGGAAATCTGGTCTCACTCATGATTTCCATGGTCCTTTTGGTTCATCAACTCCCTACAGTTTTTGTTTTTTTAAACTTTTGTTTATAAATTGTGTTGAGCTCCTTGTCTATTAGACACACAACAAAACCAACACTTACACAAAAGGCATGGTTGTTATGGTAACTAGGCCACTATGGATGGCCTTGTTTAGTGTATGTTTTCTATCTGTATCAGCTCTGCTTCAACGCTTAGAGCACCCTAACAAAGCTGATGGCTCACTTAGCCTTGTGGTCATTGGAGACTGGGGAAGAAAAGGAGCATACAATCAATCTCAAGTTGCAACTCAGGTCTTTGTTACGTGCATGTTTCATCTCATTAACACAAACAATTTTAATCTCAACAACTTTAGCCTTTACCCCCCTAATATTTTATTTTCCATCTCTAGTATCAACAAACTTGTGTTGCAATGTTAGTCTAGTACTTTCACGCGTACAACAAATCCTGACAGTTCTTCTGACAAATTTATATTTGATAATGCTAAATCAAGTTGTTTGAAAGTTGTCGAGAATTAACTTGTGCTGCAATATTATTCTAAATAAAATTATATTTTGACAACTTTTCCAAACAACTTTATATTTTATAGCGCATTTTGATAAGGATAAGTCCTTGATCATTTTTCATTTAAGTTTGGAACAAAGCATCTGCATCTTAATTTTTTTGCAATTGGTAAGCATTTTTTGTTTATCATTTTTCATTCAAGTTTGGAGATTGGTTTTGGGCAAGGATAATTATGGTTTAATAATCATACAAGTATATTTTGAATTTCCTTAGCTAGAGCAAAATCTGGTACCTTTAACACAATGATCTCTTTGTCTATGTCAGATGGGAAGAGTTGGTGAGAAGATAAACATTGACTTTGTGATATCTACTGGTGACAATTTCTATGAAGATGGATTAACTGGTATAGATGACCCCGCCTTTGAAAGTTCCTTCTCAGAAATATACACTGCCAAGAGCCTCCAAAAGCAATGGTATGGTGGTAAGTTCTGAAACCAACAATAGAAGTTTGACTCACAAATACCTAAGATACTTATATATGTGAGAAATGTACGTCTAATGTCTCATTTTTATGTCAAACTTAACTCCATAACTTGTATATTAATGATACAAGTATTAACTAAAACATGTCTATGGTTAATTTATTGGTGGATTTGAGGAATAGTCGAAACCATACCTAATCGAGAAAGTACGTTGTCCAAATGTATTTCAAGTAATTGTACTAACACCTCACTTTGTTGATTCATTCACTGTTCCAGCGACACAAACATATTTAAGCAATTGTTTTCTGTAAGACTATTAAAACACTTTTTTTTCTTCTAAACAAATACGATATTGAGATTTTTTTACTAGAGTGTGATTGGTTTGTTTCTAAGTCTTTGAAAGGCTTATCACTAAATAAGTCCATAATAAGTCCATGTTATAAGTTTTAACAGGTCATCAATCATAGAAGGACCCATATGATTGAAATTTTAAACCGCCGAGACTTATTGGATGATACAAATCTTTCAAGGATCCAACTAGTGATGTAGTCTTTCAAGGATATAATTAAGGATTTACTCTTCATATGTCCTAATATGAAATGCAATGATTTTAGTCTTGGGCAATCATGACTATAGAGGAGATGTTGAAGCACAATTAAATCCAATCCTTCAGAATATTGATCATAGATGGTTTTGCCAAAGATCATTCATTGTTGATACTGGTAAGTTTACTTCTCATACAAGCTTATATACTGGATAATTATTAACAAAACATCAGTTAATATTTTCTCTTATAATCTTAAACCTTCCCAGATATTGCTGAGTTCTTCTTTGTTGATACAACTCCCTTTGTAGACAAGTATTTCCTTGAGCCAAAGGACCACAAATATGATTGGAGAGAAGTACTTCCAAGGGAGAAATATCTATCAAACCTCTTAAAGGTAAATCTCTTTATCTTATTATTGATATATCAGTAGACAACTTGGGTAAACGTTTATTCAATGAACTTTTTTGAAATAAGCCAAAACATTTATATGCATAAGCTTGTCTGATAAGTTTATTGAAATAAGGTAAAAAGAGCTTATAAGGTCATAAACTACTTTCACAAACTACTTCATATGCTATTCTCATAAGTCCAAATAAGCTATCTATAAGATCTTTCAAACTTCAACTGAGAAGAAAAGACAATCTGATATAAAAAAATTCTTGCCATTTTTTATTGGTTCTTAATATAGGATCTGGAAATAGCATTAAGGGATTCAATTTCCAAGTGGAAGATTGTTGTTGGGCATCACCCTGTAAGAAGCATAGGACACCATGGTAACACTGAAGAGCTTAATAGACATCTCCTACCAATCTTTGAGGTCATTTAGCCAAACATAATAATGCATACATAAAAAATCCTATGCAAGCAAGCACCCATTACTGATAACTTTTCATGATGGAATTGCAGGCAAATAATGTTGACATGTACATTAATGGGCATGACCATTGTTTGGAACACATAAGTAGCACCAGAAGGTGTGTAAATGAATGGCTTTTAAATCATGATATATAAAATTATAAATATATGATGAGATTGAGTGTTGTTGCAGCCAAATACAATACTTGACTAGTGGTGGAGGTTCAAAGGCATGGAAAGGAGATATTGATGACAATAACACAGATGGGGTCAAGTTTTACTATGATGGGCAAGGATTCATGACTTTGGAGCTTGAACAAAATAATGCCAAAGTGGTTTATTATGATATTTTTGGCAATGTTTTGCATGTTCTGAATCTATTCAAGGGGTTGCATTCTGCCATATAGAACATTCTCTATTATTGTCCAAGATGTCTAATTCTATATGTGATTATGTTGAATAAGCTTATAGCCACTGTTAATATCATCTACATCTCATCCATTATGTAAAGAGTTTTGGTGGAGGAAGAAGAGCAAGGTCCAATGTGAGTTAATGGACAGCATTTGTTGTCCTTGTCCCATAATGTCTGCTACAACTGTTATGGATAATGATTGGCCAATTGTTTTAAATACAATAATTAATAATGAGAATTTGTTCTTAGTCTGGCGTCAATTGATAATATGTTGATTAAGTGTTGCAGAACCAACCAACCTGGAGAGGAACAATGACGGATCGAAGACAAGACTTGAGTATAATATCGTACTTTATTAATGTTGGGAAAGCATGTAGAGAAAAAACATGGGTTGAGAGGAACAACTTTTGGTGTGTATAATCATCCTTTTCAAGATCCACAAAATTAACAACTTTTCTTCAAGAAGATAACCAACATGTAAATATGAGAAAAAGTTCCATACTTCTTCACATCGGGCATTTAAATGAGCAAAAAACAATAGAATCTTTTGGGGCATTTTAACGTCATGCAAGGGAATTTACCCACAAGACTGAACTGAGTTTAAAACCTGAATAGAAACACTTATTTAAAAGCTGCTAGCTCATTTGTAAGGAATTATTGTTGGAAACAAAAATGGATAATTAAGTAAGCAAATATGTCCTTAAAGATAACCTTTCCTTCATTAATGAAATCCAGAGCCACTATGGTATATACAAATCAGTTACTGAACAATATTTAGACTTTAAAGTTACATTAACTATAACATTCATTTAGTCAGCATCATCCCCATACAAACTTTGCCTTGGGAAGTATAGGAAGCAAGAGAAACTCAGTTTAAGACAAAATGGTACCTTGACTCCACATAGCTCTCAACATCCCAAAGAAAGGAACCAAAAGTCACAGCCTCCAGAACAAGTCTCTTCAAACCACCAAAGCTAATATTGATGTTTTCATCCTTCGAAGAATCGACTGTCCCCCCAGGTGTTATAACAATTTCAGGTCTTCCGAACAATGCCTCTGTGTGCTTCTCAATGATGTTAACAGCCTCCTTTGACCTTATTGTTGCATATCTCTGTAGTGTATCACTGTCAAAGGACATCACATAGTTACGCAACCTTGTTGGCTTTATCCCATAGCCAAATCCACCAGGACTGACATCACCATCAGGCCAGGTAGAGACTTCGGGATGAGACATGACATGAGTAGCACCCCCTGCAACACTAGGTCTCTTATCATCCGTGGCAGTTTGATGACCACTATTCTCTTCTTCTGTGGCACCGGGAAGAATTTTCATTGTCTTCTCAAGCTGGAACCTTTGGTCAACTCGTTTAAGAAAGTAGCCATACATCACTGATGCTGCATAGAGCTGCCCAACCCTGAGTTTGCTAATCTGAGCTACGGATGTTGAATCCCCTATTCTGTTACCCAGAATGAGAGTCAAGTGGTTTTGGATCATCTCATATGCTTCATGTGAGTGAAGGTGCTCAAGTTTGCCAGCTCCGCTTGGCCAAGAATCAACTCTACCAGATGGATCAGGGGATATGGAGGGTATGAGAGAAACATTAGCATCCATGAACTTCTGCACCACCAATGCATACAAGATCTCTTCAAGTGCTTTTTTCCTCTCATTAGCCTTAACCTCGGCAATTCTCCTGGAAATGTTTGGAAGGCAGCACATTGGTCAGAATCCAATTTGCTTAAAACTATAAAACACTTTCAAATTTAGAGAGAGAGAAAAACAACAGAAAGGAATCGGAGAACTCCACGTTCCGAAGTCCAAACCTTCTTCCTAAACCTCTAATCTGTTATATAGGTTCCATTCATGAAAACATTTTTTAAACAAGCAATTCATAAATGCTGATTTGATTGAAATTAAGTGCAAGTTCACAATTCAGAGTCATCAAATGCTCACGTCGTGAAGATAAGCTTTGAAAGAACATGGCTACCATTTAAGTAAAACTAAAATGGATAATATAAAATGTAAGTTTGGAAAAAAGTGCACTTACAATAGATTAGAAGTGAAAATTAGATATCATATCATACCACAACTCATGCTTAACTATCTTGGTTGATCATACAAAATGAAGGAGAAAAGAGAGAGAGAGAGAGAGAGAGAGAGATGTAATCAATACGAGCCAAGCCGAAGGATGAGAAGGAGAAGTGCTTCAAGTGTATCATCAAGCTTAAAGGAATGTTTTAGCACACACTAGCTACATACGATACTTTATGGTAATTAATTGTTAAAAAGCTAACAAGAGCATAAGCTCAGTGTTGCAGTGATGATGTTACATTGGATAAGTGGACATACAATTATACAAAACAAGATAAGATTAGTAATGAATTCATTAGAAAGGAAATAAGGGTAACACCTATGAGCAAATAAGCAAGAAACCAATAAAATTGTGAAGATACAGTACCGAACGCTAGATATGACCAGGTAAACAGCATACCTGTACAAAACTAAATCAGTGCCCGAAGCAGAAGGGTCTTGCTTTTGCTGATCAGCATCACGATCAGTTTGAAGCTGCTCGAGCTGCTGGTCTACTGCGGCAGGCACGAGATGCGGGTGATCTTTCAGAATCTGAGAAAGAAACTGCCCAACTGGGGACTCTAGCTTTAGTGGAGCAATCTTGTCGGAACTTGACCCAGATAACTCTGGAAACGGTGCAGCTGCTCTGACCACTAAGCTTCTTCTCCTATGACCTTGCCTGGGCATAAATACAGAAGTGCACAACTGCTGCTGCTGCTGCCAAATATCAACAACAATCAGAAAGTGCTTATTTAAAAACTCGATTCATTTACAAAGCACTCATTTAGAGCTCGTTTCTTGACATTTTTTAAATGAACAAAAAATTATATAAAAAATAACTTTTGGCTGATATGCTTGTTTGGTTTGGCTCTCATAAGGCCGTTTTATTGCTAAACAACTTAATTAAACCCTTATTCCATAAGATTTTTTATTTATTTTCAATAAGCTAAAAAGAGCTTATTCTAATAAGCTTCGTCAATAGTCGTATCGAAAAAACCTTAAAAGTGCTTATAGATATGTCATAAGTTCTACTCATAAGCCCAAATAAATACTGTATAGCTCTTCTAGACACACCTAGAAACCTTTATCTATAAAAGAGATAAAACTGAAATTCACAAAAAGTATATTCGAGAAAATAACAATAATTTCAATAGAACTTCTAAGTATCAAACAGAAACTGCATTTAATTAGGTATACCTTAAAGGAGAAGCGAGAATTGGAAGGAAAGCGAGCGAAACAAGATCCATTTAACGGGAATCTTCCGATGAGAATGGACGGTTTACACGGTGTCGCCGGTGATCGAATGACAGAAGCTGCGACCGCGTCCATTTGTGGTTTTGACAACCCAAAAACACAAACCCCAATTAGGTAAAGAGAGAAGATGGACAAGGATGAATGCTGATTCTGTTTATTCAGATCATTCTATTCTATTCTATATATGGTGTCTCAAATTACCAATTAACCTTATCCCCACTCTTCCCAACACATAACTTTTTTATTTTTTATTTTTTATTTTTTTGGACAGATATTCTATGTCGATGTACTTTAGTAAGAAAAAGTAAAATTATATGTCAGTTTATATATAAATATTGTGATGCACAATTGGCGATTAATTCTCCTTAATAAAAAAGTCTCAATTTGAGTTTATGGACGAAAACAATTATTTCATCCTAGCTTTATAAGTTGTGGCAAGTTCTGAGTCGAACAAAATTATAATGATTGATGTCTAGACAAAATAAAAATTATTTGATACTCCATAAAATTTGTCACAATATTGTGTTATAACTAAAAAATTATAAACATTTAGTTATAATTAAAAAGGACTAAAATGCAATTTTTGTCCATCAAATTTCTTAAATGTGTGATTTTAGTCCTTTTATGTAAGTTGGAGAATGAAAAAATGCACCTAAAAATAGCAGGACAAATTCTACACAATAAAAAGAAAGGGTTAAAAAAATAAGAGATGATATTTTTAACCATGAAGTGAGAGAGTTTAGGTGAGAGGGAAGGGAACCATTGGGCTTGGACTTGACACAAGTATCCTTATTTCTGAGGCTGGGAACTAACCATCCGGATTCAGTAGGAGACACTTGTTCATAGTTCAAACTTAAAAAGTTGACTGGGTGGAGATCAAAACTGTTATTACACAAGTTGTATTATTTCATGTATCATCTATTTATAATTGGTTAAAAATATATATTTAAATTTAAAAATTAATTATTAATTATTTTTTTAACTTATCATAAACGATCACATATATAATGATAAAAATTGTAAGACAACAAAATACACCGACAGTTGGATCCAATTTTGTGGTGGACAATTGGCCATTGATTCTGCAATTAAGTAGCTTCACGTCACTACTAGGATTCTATGGTTGAGAAAGTTAGGCGACACATTTTCAATCTTATGTTGTTGTGTTGTGTGTCAATTCATGTATCATAATTTTATTTGATAAAAAAAAATATTTAAAATAAAGGTTTAATTATTAAATATTTTTTGACCAATTAAAATTTATGACACATGATATAATATTATAGAACATAAAATGTAGTCCCACAAACTTAAATATGTAAGGTTATACAAATATTGTGATGCACAATTCGCCAGTCATTATACCCAAAATTTCGTCCACCTCTAGCTCTTATATTCTATGCCACTCAATTCACTGTAGACCATTCCCTTTGTTTTAGTTTTTATATATTGGTTTTCCTTCTCATGTAACAAAAAATATCTTCCTTTACCTAATTGTAAATTGATTTATGAGTGAATATTCTTTGAGGGAAAAAACTTGTGGATTATTTGTTCCTCTATCATCCATCTCAAATCATTCTATGGTAGTTGAATATGATTCATAGATAAAAAGTGTATGCAATGTTATAGTGTAAAAAAAATTTATATTGTTATTATATTATTTATTATTTATATTTAATCATCATTGACTTAGACTTTTAAATATAAGTAATACAAATAAATTTTTACATTGAAATAATGCAAATTATTTTAAGTATGAGCGACAAATGAATTAATTTATATTTGGATTTCAATGGATAGATGAAAAGTCATCCATCAATCCATTAAATCATATTTTAAATTATTCAATTTATTCATATCCAAACTTTATGGATGTATTTCAATCTATCAATGAATCAATTCTAATGGATTAGATGAACCTAAGTATTACTAATAAAGCTTTATTTGAAAAGGTAATCCTCTTAAAAATCATTATTTTAATAAAGCATTTTTAAAAAATCACATTTAAAAAATATTATTTTCATTTTTTAAGGAATACTTTTTAAAAAGGTGAATTTTAAAGTTTTTATTAAAATCTTAAAAGACTACTAAACTTAAAAGAGTAACTTTAAAGCTTTAAATAATAAATCTCATGATTAAGCTTAAATTTACGATCTTAAAACCTTCAAATGAGCTTCAGGCTAGTGTTGTTAAAAAATCTAACGTATAATTTCAAATTCGTAGATTCAATTTTCTATTTCTCCCACCCTTCATGTTTTTGGTTAGTTATAAACGTAAGTATTATTTACCAAAATTAAATTACATGATTGAAGGCTAAGTAAGAAAATGATTTTATACATAAAGCAAAATGACCAATGAACTTCTAGCTAACACCAATCCACCAAATTAAAACATATTCCATCAAAATTTGAGACTAAAATAACACAAGTTGACAATGTTGAATCAACATAAGTTTGAAGCTTAAAAATAACTAGCAACAATCATGATAAAAACTTCTACAAAGAGGACACAATTATTGTGATAGAGGAACATCATGTGCAATGACTAGCAAGTAATTTATTATTCCAATATTTGTATCCACAAAACAAAACATTCATTTACAACAAACAATATTCCAAAAATATATATAAGATACATTGTGAGAGAATATGTGAAATTATCAATTTTAGAATTAATAAACGTTATATCTCTTTAAAGAAATCATAGTTGAAACAGAAGAGAAAATAATAAATTTATATGTAACTTTAAGGAAGGGAGTAAATGTTGAACATATGAGCTTTTTGCTCAAGTCAAATACACTAAAAGTAGCATATACATTAAAATGAAGTAAGAACTTCCTTAGATCTAATACAACTAAATCATTTAAAAACTAATCAAAAGAAATTGCTCCAAAGTCAAGAGAGGATACAACTATGATTCACCAAAGCACTAAATAAACTATCAAAGAAAGCTCTTCATTTTCTAAATGCTAATGCAATAGGCATGACAGAGAATCATTAAAATGTAATTTAAGCATCAATAGTTGAGCATGAATAAAGACTTCATTAAAATGATGATGAGATGTCACTCACTTTTAGGTGTTCCCGCTCATTTTGTTGATTTCGGATATGTATCATGAGAAGTTTTCATATGGATAGTTCTAAAACATGTCACACCGAGAAATGAAACAATAAATAATAATGGATCATTAATTTTTATTAAGTACCATAAAATCATCAATTAACCACCACTTACTAATATCAATTTCTAGATGTATAGTAAGTTGAAAAATCTTCTACAAATTTTTCGTCATCTAAATTTATTGGGACGACACAATAAACATAGGGAAAAAAAACATTAAATACAAAAATGAGAGAAGGGAAAAGTAAAAAAAACTTAAAAACTGACCAAGAGTTCCATGAAGCAAATCATTTATACGTAACAATGCCTCCACATTTTCAGGCATGAGACAACTTTGATACTTGTCAAATATACGACCCCCAATGTTGAATTCGCATTCTGATGCAATGGTTGTGATTGGTATACTTAAGATATCTCGTGTCATGAATGAAAGTGTATGATAATTGAATTATAATGATATCTAAAACTCTAATATAATCAATTCTTCCCTACAATCACACATCTTTTAATGTAATCAGATTCATTACTTGTTTGATTGCATGTTGGAACATCCAACTCATTTGCACATAATATACTAGGGCTTGCTCTCATGCGTTGAGTCAAATAATTGTGTTTCATCTTGTCAAGATTGAATTTGAATGTAATCTAAAAGAAAAGATTCAACTTTTCATAAACTTCGTCTAGGGCTTGGTATACTTAAGATGCAATGGTTGTGATTGGTATACTTAAGATATCTCGTGTCATGAATGAAAGTGTATGATAATTGAATTATAATGATATCTAAAACTCTAATATAATCAATTCTTCCCTACAATCACACATCTTTTAATGTAATCAGATTCATTACTTGTTTGATTGCATGTTGGAACATCCAACTCATTTGCACATAATATACTAGGGCTTGCTCTCATGCGTTGAGTCAAATAATTGTGTTTCATCTTGTCAAGATTGAATTTGAATGTAATCTAAAAGAAAAGATTCAACTTTTCATAAACTTCGTCTACTTTCCTAAATCCATCTTGACCATAAAGTTTCGTATAGCAAAATTCAACAAGACATAACTTGTAGTACGGATTAGGGATTACAATGAACTGAATTAACTCGATATTCATTCGAAACTCAACTCGTTATTTAACTTGATAAACTTGGTTCCTGAACCAAATGAGCTGGAAATTGAGCTCGTTAAATATACAAGCCAAAATTGAGGTGGATACAATTTGACTCGTTAGATTCACAAGATAACTCAATATATATATATATATATATATATAACTATTTTTTTTATGTTTATTATTATTATACCATCACTCCTGCATTATTTCTTATAATTATTGTTATTATACATATAAACAAGAAATGAATTAATTATTTGAGTTGTTTAAATGAACCAATTCGAACTGAACTGAATAACTCATAAACTTTAATCGAGCCGAACTCGAACTAAAAAAAAATCACATCGAACTCGAGTTGAGTTTCGAACTATGAAAATCCTTATCAAGCTGAACTAAGCTGAACTTTGCTTCAACTCGATTCGTTTCCAGCTCTAGCGATGATCTAAAATAACATCAAATTATAAGAATCCCAATACTTTTCAAATTTCCCCTTCATTTCTTTAGCCATACAACAAATGAGGTCATCTTTATCATCATAAGTGTAAACATCCCTTAGTTAAACGTAAATTTTCCATACATTAAAAAGTACAAATTTGGTGTTGGATAAGAGATGCATGAATATGATATCATAGAATGGTTTTAAAAAGTTTGCTATATTTTCTAAATCCCCCACTCCTCTTCTGATGAGCAATTTTCAAAGTTTGGTTCAATAACACGAAGGTGCATATATGCTTCATGAAATCTATAGCATTCTCCATCATCGAGTAAGTGGAGTTCCACTTGGTTGGGACATCTTGAGAGTTCAATATTTAATATATATACTGTATCTCTAAAATCCATGGTTTGTAAATGCACACCAGAAATTAATTTATTCAACCATTACGTAACAAAAATAGACATCAAAAGCTAAATTTTCCTTAGTTTAAAAAAGACAAACAATGACTCAATGATAACCAACAGGAGCTGGAGCCTCCTTCAATTCCTTTCCCTGATGATGAATATCCTGCACCAAGTGGAAAAAATACAGAGTTCAGTTTCAGAACAAAGTGAAAAACAAAGTACATATTGTTTGATGAAACATTACGAGACAAAATTGATACTCACCCAAGCAAAGTGATTAACATCCTTAAGATTTGCATCCTTTGGAAGCCTCCAGTAATCAATTGCAATAGCAGGAGCAGGGACATTTTCAACTTTACCACTCTCAATTGCATTCAAAATGTTCTGTATATGAAATAAAAGCCTCTTCTTCTAAATACCCAACAAACCTATGTGCTGTTTTTGGTGAGAGGAGGTAAAACACAGAATCCATTGAAGAAAACACCTTGTGCAGTAAAAAATGAAGCCTCTCATGCCAACTTGGTTTCACAAGCTGACCATTCTCTGCTTCCTCAAGCAATATCCAACCACCAGTGTATTGAAACATTGTACACGTTGTGTTCTTGGAGAGACGCAATATTTAAGTCAAATCAATCATCTCTCCAAATTTCAATTTTTGGAGAGAAATGCAACATTGGTAAGTCAAGAAATCCAGTTTCCCAAATACAATATACTAAAGAACTCATGCACGTGTGTCCAAGACCGGGGGCACTCACAGCATTTGAATTCTTCTATAGTTTACAAATCAAGTCCTTAAGTTTAATACTGTCTAAAAATTTTAAAAACTTAATTGGTAACACAACCATTCAGGGTATGTTTGGTAATTGTTTTTCATAGGGAAAGGGAAGAGAAGACATATTTTTCAATTTAAAATTAATAGAGCTATATAATGTTTTTATAAATAAACAAGCAATGATAAGCCAAATTAGGTGCAAAGATGCCTAACACCAATAAATTTAATGATAGAACTGCTTAAAAAGAAATAATCCCTTAACCATCCAAAGTTCTGAAAACATTATTCATTAGACAGTTGCCCTCCAAATCAAATTGTCAGTTATATTTGGGAAATCAAGAACCCATTTGTTGACAAAGTAGCCTTCACTCACATTGAAGCATTCGAACAAAATGAGGGAAGAGTCAAAGCCAATCAAATCAGTTAACATCCAACATGCATTTTATGAACCCCAGTTTATGAAGTTTATGACCCAAATATGATGGTATATAGTTAAAATTGACATTACTTTTGTTATGTTGCATGGATCCTAAATAGAAGATAATGCACATGCACCTATATATAATATAGCCACAACTAATTGCTAGGGTTCAAATTAATCTCCTAAACCTGAAGTATCAGCACAAAATCTACTAGCACATATCCTGTCATACTATCACCCGCATAATATATTTTTTACATTCTCAATAGCAACTAACAGTAATATGCATTCCCATTATCAAACAAGCCAAGCACAAGAGGAAGTTAATTGGTTTTATTATTTCAATGAAGAAGACAGAAAAGAGAAGATTGACCTGGTGGAAGTCGCCGGAGCCAGACCCTTCTGAATTACCTGAGGTGTTGCTGACACGGACAGGGACATTATCAATAATACTTCGGATCTTGATTTCAAGGTCCTCCTCTTCCTCGTTGAAAACAGGAGCTGTAAATTCCACTATTGCATTTGACGTTACTGTGGGTGGTGGTGGTCCGAAACTGCAACTTCCTTATTCGTGCACAATTGTTTTGGACTCCATTATCCTACAACTAATGTACACTAATTTCCAAACAAAAGAAAACATCAACCATTTCATCATAAATATTTTTTTTGCGTTAATTCTTGAAATTTAATGGGAAAGATCAAACATCAGAAATATTTCAATTATTGAAACAGTGTGTATGCGCACACGCACAAAAAAGACATTCCATTTGTGGCAAGACCCCATCAGTTGAACTATGCACAATTAATTACATTTTAAGATAAAGGACCTCACATAAAGGTGCCAATGACTTCACTCCACTAAAAACATGCGTGTAAAGAGGCTTTCAGGTCATCAAAATGTCAAAAGCTTCAAAAGGGGAAGTTCACCTGTGCCAGCTTTCTGTTTGAATACCAATCAGACTAGAAAATTTCCTTTTTCCAGATGTGAGATTCATGTCTTCAGCATCAACAAAGCCGACATGATGCATCTACAGAGAAAAAATTGGAGTGTAGAAAAAACTGAGCACTATTAAAATGGAATGTCAAAGATTAAAACATGCTAAAATTTGTCACTATAAATAATATTTTCAATTTTCTAGGAATAATTAATTTACTATTATGATAACATAAAAGCAATATCAACACTCTTCGGTAAATATAGAACAGTCAAATAAAACAATATAACAGAATTTTAAATACATGTCAAACATCAAACAAAAGCCCATATTTCTTATACTAATTACTTGTCTGACATGTTTTCCTTTTTATAAAGCATATGACCGGTGAAATGAGGTCTCTTATCCTCCAAACTCTCTGCAATCACTTTCTCTGTGTTGCTGAATTGTTTCTTTCATATGTCCAGGTATAAAAACAAACAAATAATAGATGTTGACTCTATCAAACAAACATCCTGGAAAAGAAAAAACTTCCCATAGGTACATATAAATTGCTTTAAAGTAAAAGGAAAGAAACTTTGATGTGTCAGCCTCACAACCTAGGTACATACATATATTAGTTTTCAGATTTTCAATTACACATTTCAGGTAAAAGAAGGTTGTCTCTACGCAGATTTAATAAGTATATTTGGGTCGACTTAAGTATATTATGGGATTTGAAGTGGCTCAGTAGTTATTGCACTGCTGATATTGCAATTTCATAAAAGGAAACATGCATTAGAATGTATTGTTAAGTAGATCCAATTGAGTAGTATATCATGAAAATAACTAAGTGAAAAGTTCAGTATTGAAGGTTGATAGATCATCAGATCTCATGAGAGCTTAACTTTTAAAGAGTGATAAATGTAAACATGTAAAGAATGACTTACAATCTTCTTATTAAATCGTGAAGAGCATCCCTTGAAAAAAGAAACTTTCTGAAAGAACTGTTCATACAAATTTATTGAAATCTGAAAATTCACAACAATAACCACATAAATGTCAGGTAAGTGATGAACAAAATTAATACTATGGCAATCAGATTGCTGATGTGACTTTTCTTTGGTCATGTTTTGTTCTGCTTTGCTCTTCCGCAAAACACAGAAAAGAACTATGTTTTGTTTTGTCTTGTTCTAAGTTCTAACGTGAATACAAAGAACTAACTAAAATATGTTCAAAATAACATGAATCTGCACTAACATGTTTTTTTTTTATATGTAACGTAGTATATCTTCCTAAAGCTTCACCTGACACATAGTTAAGAATTAAGATTGATCATGGTTGCAAGCACAGGGTGTTTAGAGGATGTACATGTATTCGGGATCACATCATATGTCCCACATTGTGTCACTCCCGTGTGTCATGGCTAAAATGTAGGGATTGGTATAAAGAAAACAAATTTAATTGAAAGTTCATTAAATTCAATTTTTTTGACCAATCCCACACTTATGCAAAGGATGTGGCACAGAATGTGACACATGTGATGTTTTCCATTACAAAGGGCTACGTAACTTCCCCAAAAAGAACATTCTCACCACAATATTGGAGAAAGAAGAGTGGGTTTGAGGAATAAGGCAGCAAACACATTCATGGGCTGACTGCGAAAGATGGCTGCACATTTTAATTTTTCCTAAACTATAAAGCTGTCAAGTGTTTTTCTAGTAAATCAAATCATATTTTCATACACCAAACATGGGGGTCCTATGTGTCTTAAGAGTGCATTTTTAGTGTGCAGTCACACGATATAGCTAAGCATGATCTCCTATTCCACCTGAGGCTGGCCAAGAGAAATTTGCATTATATCTTAATTTACCAAATAATAGACTAGATTAAGAATGGGATGATCTAAGACATCACAAGATCTACATTCTCATCAAATGTGGAAAGTGCAAGCTACATTAAAGGTGATAATGAAGTACTTGTCAGAAAACAACAGCATCAAATATATACAAGGTTTGTAAACTGGAAGCGCAACTCACCATAACATATCTTATCAAGAAACCAGCGCAGCAAACACTTGTCACTGAGCCAACCTGCCAAGGTTAAAAGTTAGCCACCAATAATTTTTAGCAGAATTTTTTAATCAACATAGTTCTCCTATAATTTTTTCCTTGTCTCTTGCAGCATGACCTGAACATTATATTATATGGATATACTTTTTTTCTTCAGTTGAAAAACATAAAGCAACTCATACTTAGGTAGAACCTCATATAGTTTCTTTTGACGATCTCTGGATTCAATGGGGAAGTGCCTCAACAAGATAAACAACCTACATCATTTTTGTGAACGTTAGTCTTTGATGACATACCAAGAATGGTGCCATCAGAAAGACAACATTTTACCTTCCACCGTATAACAAGAAACCAAGAGCAGCAATGAATGAAATAGCTGCAAAAGAACATTAGAAGAACGTTGACAATACAATACAAGTATACAACTATACATGAGAAGTTTATGTGGTAAGTACTGTTAATTTTAAGAACAATGTAGATGTATTAATCTTCTAAACAGTATGAAATCCACATGGAATGTAGGAAAAATGAAAAATAATTTTTGAACATTAAAAGGTCATCAAATAAAATGATGATGACAGCAATAACCTGCAAGGAAGAGTTTAGAAGCTTCCACACCAGCGGCAGCTCTGCTTACGCTCATGTAAATCCAGATGAAAGCCTATTATTATCAGGGTGAGAAGATGAAAAAACAAGATATCTTTACATTAAATAAACCTATGCGAACACTTCTTATTTTAAGTATTAGAATCCTTACAGGGAGATCAGATTTGTATGCTTGCCTGTACGAAGTAATAAATCCGTTGACAATAAAATAAGCAGGCCTAAGTTTATTTGTTGGTTCACTTCTTGCCTGAAATAACGTTTGAGACACATGAACATAATATAATTTACATCAAAGGCTGTTGTGCAATTCTCCAAAAAGAAGTTTATTTCATTACTTTTTTATTTCCACATGTATTTATTTATTTCCAGTTTTCTTTATATTTCGGCACATATTTTTTAGATGTGTGATTTTTATACAAACCTGAGAGGCCTTTGAGGTTCTCAAGTTGGCCTTCTATTCCTTTCAAAGAGGGGAGGTGTGATAGGAAAAGTGAGTATCGGCCACAATGGAAGTATATTAGTCCCTTCATTTCTTTCATTCCCCTTAGTTTTCATTGTTCGAAATTCAGATTTCATGAAGTTTTTAGTGTTTTTGAACTTTTTCTATGCGTTGAAGGTGCAATCAAGTATTCAAGTCATCCTTCCAGGAGGAAAACAAAAAGAAGCTCTCTATTCCCTATTGATATAAAAGGCACATGAAGTTAAAGGCTGAGGAACAAGTGTCTATCAATGCCAGTAACCCAGAATAAAAAAATATCTTTGATTTAATTGTCAACGAAAGTGACAGCCCTCATTGCAAATGTACTAAGGCTTCGGTAATCATAAAAAATATAAGCTAAAAAAGCTTTTCATAGAAGATTAAAAAAAAACCTTTTACATCCATTGACAACAAAATTCATCAAGTGAAAAACCTTCTATGTTGTCCACCCATATTCAGGTATCCTCATTTGAATTCCCATCAGTTGTACCTAATGTTAAAACAAACAAATTACAACTGGAAAATTGGCATAAACCACATGCTATACAAACATCCAATTTTCACAAAATTCACATCTCAAAATTCACATGTGTGACATCGTGGCATACTCGTTTTATTATGCAGATGGAAAATGTTGATGAAGATTGATACTCAAAAATGTGTTATTGTGGTTTTGATTTTAGTGTCATATCCCTATGATCAATCACATAAGTCCCAATGACTTGAGTGTGGTTTTAACAATAATATCTATCAATAATATAAACGCAAAGATCTGCAAGCAGTTATGGCAATAGAAAGTAATCACCTCCAGAGCATCCTTGAATTTAAGCATCCAAATCTCAACTTTACAATATTGTTGAAACTGTTCCCAAATTAGTGTCACTTGCCAATAGCATACAAATGAATCATGGGGAATATTAAAATAACTATTAAAGCCCTACATAATTCATGAACCAATCAACAGAATGTGTTTTAACAACAATAACTTCAATAAGGAGCAAATTGAAAATGATGTATGTATAGGGACTGAATTAATTTTTTTCTTACATATAGGGACCAAGTTGATGATAAGCATCCATTTTTTGGACTAAAAGTAACTAGAATCGCCAAGGTACATAATGACCTGAAGGTGGCTTGCTACATTATGCCTTATCAAGCTTTCTACTTTCATTAGTTCCAATATTCTTGAAGGAATAGCAGATAAAATATTCTTGATCGATGCCAAGTTGTTCCAATGCCTTCACAAATTTTTTGTGCAGCTATGGTGTCCAGTCTACCTGAGACAAAAATCAAGTACCAAAACTGTATTTAGAAAATAAAAAATGGCAGATAACATATATTACAAACTAAGAGTATTTATGGCATACAAAAAACTATTCAAATTAAGTAGTTATTTGTATGTGGATCATACATTTCTACTTTGATCACAACATCTCAATGAATTTTCCCATAACTAGAGAACACATTCTATTTAAAACTGATGATATGAAAAATGATGGTTGGATCAGTGCTCTTTAAGAAACTTCTTCCCATTGAAAGTGTCCTTTCTAAGATTTTCAATCCAATACTAGTTAAGATTTGATAATTCCATTATAAAATTTCCTTTAATCAGCTAATGAATGTGAAATGTTTAAAATCCATGTAATTTCTTGATTAATTCCAAGCATGCAAATGCAAAATATTGGGAATATTGACAGATTAAAGAAAACTTTGGACATATTTTTCTGGTAATGTGAGCCATACAGTTATTTATACCAATAACATGAGCATGTGCCAGAAAATAGTACATGCAAGATGGTCAGAAGAACATGATACAAAGAATGAGTCATCATAAATCAGCTTACTTTTATCACATGAGTTACTGAGAGCACTGACTTTCTTGGGATATTTTCTATTATGTCAGTCTTGCTTTGAATCTTTATAATCGGTGGATGTGAAGAAACTGCATTCTCACTCTCACCCTTAGAACAATTAGCAAAGTCCTCTTCCTCCTTAATCAGAGTCTTCTCTGGTTCCCTTTGTAATGAAGTACTTTCAGCACTCAAATTTCCACACGTAGTTTCGACAGATTTAGGTTCAAACATGGTGACATTAAAAATTATATAGCTCCTGTTATATTAGAATAAACAGGCAACTTAGTGCTACAAAGTCCAAACACAATGGTGTCAGCAGTCAGGTCCTCCAAAAACTTGGTGTCACCAATTAAGTCCTTGAAATATGTAAAATTAAAGGACTTTATTGGTGAGATAAGTCATTGGAAGGACGTATGTGGTGCTGGTGACGCTTTAAATCTTTGAAGAACTTCATTGGTGACAAAAAACTTTTGAGGCCCTAACTGGTAAACACTATTATCTTTGGAGGACTAAGTGAAAGTTTACTCTTAATAGTAAATGTCAATGTATTGTTGGCTTGTCATTAAGATTTACAGACCTTATGATCCACATGCTGCCAGATATTTCTGAGTTTGTCCTCACAGAGTGGTTTGCTAAGGAACTCAACTGCACCAAGCTTAAACAAGAAAATGGAATTAAGAGTCAAGGGATATGTACTCAGTCTAATTAGTTAAAAATTATAGTCTGGTAATATGAAGTTGATTTTATTAGTGCACTAATTTTGAGGGATGCTTCTGGATTTTACTTTATAATTCGAAAGGACCAAAAGCATGAATTAACATAATGCCAAATAAATGCCAATGAAATAGAAGATTGGAGTTGGCTCAAAGAATATTAGTTAACCAGATATAAACCCATGAATAATAGGGATGGCTAAGTCACTACATCAAAAGTTGTTAAATACCACTAGTCAGAAATTTTTACAGCAATTAGAAAAGAGCTTTCAAGTAAAATTTTACTCATTTCCCATGCCATTTTCCCTTTTAGAGCACTCATCAATTTCATTTGGTAAAAGCTACTCAATATTGTGTGATATAAAAACAACAGCAACTAACAACCCTACAGACAGAAAAAAAGTAGAAATAAAATTAACAAAAAACTTACAATTTTTACAATCATTGAAGAATAGGTGGTGGTGAAAATTGAACTTGAAAGGCATAATGATGTTTATTCTCTTTATTAGGGATTGATTTTGGCTTAGCATTCAAGCAGTGCATCTTTGAGGTTTAAGTTTAACAGAGAAAAAAACATTATTTAATTCAGCAAATTTGGGTTCGGTTTCTACACTTACAAATGATTGGCAAGTCCTTAGCATTCTCAAGAAATTTGAAACCTTCCCAGACTTCTGCTTGTACTCACCTGCAAAATGTATAACACATAAAAAAGTCAATTACAAGATATGTTCCTCAGAGATATTCAAATTATTTTTCTATTTTTCATCTTGAGCAACTGACATATTCTTTTCATCTTGAGTAACTGACATGTTGATTTTAATATACTTTGATGATTGTCATTTATATAGAAAATGAAATTTCATTACCTCTACTATGGCAATGTGTAAGTCTTCAGGTCTACTTGAAAATGAAATTTAATTTTTCATCGCAGAATGTAGATCCTGTACAGAAACTCTCAACTTTACCATATTGTTGAAATTGTTCCCAAATTAGTGTCACTTGCCAATAGCATACCAATGAATGATGGGGAATATTAAAATAACTATAAAGCCCTACATAAGTTCATGAACCAATTACCAATGAACAGTGATTTGATGAACTACAAGGAATAATAGTTATTATAGACTTTTAAATAAAAAACTAATATATTTACCATGCAAAAAAAATTATGATGGCAATTAGGGGTTTTCGCAGTTTGGATTGGTTTTTCGGCAAAAAATCATTCTATCCAAACAAATAATTAATTTGCGATTCGCTTTGGTCAAGCTTTTTTACATGACATTAGATCTAATCTAATCCAATCCAAATATTATCTACCCTTTACAATTTTCTACACACATAGTTTTAATAATTGAAGTGTATGTAATTTGTGTTAAAAAAAAGTAAAGTTATCAGAAAAGTTTACATTAGTAACCAACCCTTTTAATCTTAATTACTAAGGTATAAGTTTACAGCTTGTTTTTCTGCTTGTCTCAGACTAATGGTGCTTTCAACTTTACCCATGTATAAATGCACCACAAAAAGAAATAAATGCACTACAGCATAAATCTGCCTAGAAGCAGAGAAAAGTTTGGCCAGAATAATTGTTAACCAAGTAAATAAGACAATGTTATACTTGAGTGAATTAATCTTAATGCCAGTTACTAACATAAGAATCAAAAGAAGAAGAAAAAATCTTACTTGGGTGTAAATATCATGGTCAAGTTTCTATATGAGAAGCAATCTTGGCCATTTGATGATTCATATCAATAGCCCTGTAATGAATGCATCCTCATTCTCTCCTTTTAAAGAACACAAACTAGATGACTTGAAACACAGCATTTCTGTTACTTTCTCCTTTTGTCATGGACCTTGAGACAAATCAAAGAGAAAATTATTGCATGAAGTAAAATGATTCTAATACTAATTAATGTACGTCAGAGCAAGAAGCTTGCATTGAGAAATCATTGAAACAACTAATAACACATTGTTGAATCTCTAGGCCTAATGCTTCAAGGGTGTTAAATGTAGAAAGCAACAAGCCTGGCTTCCATGCACAGCAAATTTCAACCCTGGTGTCCAAACTGCTCTCTACCTCAAACTGCAAAGAAAGAAGTTAAAAACTAAACCAGTGCAGGACTGAACTAATCTCAAATTTCTAATCAAGATTTCATCTGGCTTTACATCTTTGAAAATGCCTGCCTGCCATATTTGCACCTACTTCTATTTCTTGTTGCAAATTGTTGATCTTCTCCTGAAGTTCTTCATAATCTTTGAAATTGTTGCAAATTGTTACAATTACCACATATATGTAGGTAAGTGATGAACAAAATTAATACTATGGCAATCAAATTGCTGATATGACTTTTCTTTGGTCATGTTCAGCATAATTCTGTTTCAGAATCTGAGATTTGAGAAAGTCTGGCATGCATCTAATAGAAGTTACATAGTTCTAGATGTTAAAACATGAGATAATATACAAAGAAAATATTTCTTTGAGTAAGCCCTTGGGAATCAAGATCTAAGAAAATATTACTAATATTACACCAAATCAAAATAGTTGTTAACTGAGAGTTGAGAAAATAAACACCTCTTTGCTAATATTGTAAAGTCTATATCCCAAAGAAGAAAATGATACTAGGTATCCTCAAGGAGACTTCCATCTGCATTTCATGAGCAAATTAAGAACTTAACCTGTGCTTTGTTACAGCTAATGCAAAGACTACAGCCATAAGAAAAGCAGATTCTGCAATTTTTTCCAAACTCTCAAGTAACTATCTTCATAGTATTCCCAAATAAAGTTCTCCAGAATATTCTCCCTTGAAAAAAGAAACTTTCTGAAATAACTGTTCATACAAATTTATCGAAATCTAAAAATACACAACAATAACCGCATATATGTAGGTAAGTGATGAACAAAATTAATACTATGGCAATCAAATTGCTGATATGACTTTTCTTTGGTCATGTTCAGCATAATTCTGTTTCAGAATCTGAGATTTGAGAAAGTCTAGCATGCATCTAATAGAAGTTACTTAGTTCTAGATGTTAAAACATGAGATAATATACAAAGAAAATATTTCTTTGAGTAAGCCCTTGGGAATCAAGATCTAAGAAAATATTACTAATATTACACCAAATCAAAATAGTTGTTAACTGAGAGTTGAGAAAATAAACACCTCTTTGCTAATATTGTAAAGTCTATATCCCAAAGAAGAAAATGATACTAGGTATCCTCAAGGAGACTTCCATCTGCATTTCATGAGCAAATTAAGAACTTAACCTGTGCTTTGTTACAGCTAATGCAAAGACTACAGCCATAAGAAAAGCAGATTCTGCAATTTTTTCCAAACTCTCAAGTAACTATCTTCATAGTATTCCCAAATAAAGTTCTCCAGAATATTCTTAATTTCTTCATCTGCTGAAAGATATTGATTGCAGAAAATTGTTGTTATGGCTCCTGCTTTCTTGAAGAGATCTAGATGTTCTTTGACCTCGTCTACTAAGTGAAGGAGGCCCATCTTCCTTGTTTCAAATATCAAACAAAGAATCCAATATTCTATGATAACGAACAGTGACAGAAAATTATATAGAATACCCAATTCTAGGCAGAAAATCAGGCACAAGTTCGACAAATGAAGCGAGTAACTGACACTTCTCTATCAACAGTCTAGAGAGAAAGTGAAAGCAAACTGTTTTACTTCTATCATATAATAAAGAAGGCACAAGAGAAAAGGCACCTAAAAGGAGAATACCTTCAGAGAAGAAGACAATTATAGTCATAGATAATGATCCACACCTTGAATAGGTATAGAAGAGCCACAGCCTGAATCCTAAACCCTAGTCCCAAAACTGTCTAATAAACTATATCTATAAAACTGTCACACCTAATGAATAGAAGAACAACTGAAATCACATCATAATAAACTATGCAAATATCAATATCAATATTGTTTATCGCTTATCGGATATCGCATATCGTCTACACCTATCAACTTCCAACAAGATAGAATTTCTGAAAATAGTAAAACCAGACAACAATAAGATACACACAAAGATCCACAAGCAGTTATGGCAATAGCAAAGGAATTAAAAGCATAAGAAACTAATTACCTCCAGAGCAATCCCAAAAACAGCATCCTTGAACTTAAGAATCCACATCCAAATCTCTTCTAGCCACCTCTCAACTTATAACCATATTGTTGAAACTGTTCAGTATCCCAAATTAGTGTCACTTGCCAGTAGCATACCACATACCAATGTTAGGAAAATAGGAGTAAAATAGACAGAGGCTCTTAGTCTTAATGAATTTCTTCTATCAAAACAAAAGAGCAAAGGAAAGGATAGAAGATTGAACACTTCATGAATCATGGGGAATATTAAAACTACTATTAAAGCCCTACATAATTCATGAACCAAATACCAGTGATTTGATGAACCACTAGGAATAATAAGGTAGCATATGGTGCTCAGGCAGAATATGATGGAACATGACAGCACCAACTGTACTGTTTTATTCTCATTGGTTCCACCCCTTTCAGTGGAACCACAATGTTCTACTTATCAGTCCTTTGTCATGTTTTGTTCTGCTTTGCTCTTCCGCCAAACACAGAATACAAAGATTAATAATTGTGGTAGATAAAGCTAGCAATAGCAGAGAGCTCTGCACAAAAAAGTAAAGGTTTTAGTATTTCAAAAGTTAAATAGGTTTCACCTATTAGTGTCCGAAATTCTAATTTTTCAAAACTAAATAAGTGCAAATGGATCAAATAATGTGCTGAGCATTGAGTGAATGAATCAAAAATTAATCCTGCAAATTATGTTGAGAAAATAGAAATTTCCTGTCCATTGATTGTTTATGCACTATGTTGGGACCCCTACCATTGCATACATAGCATGGTCTCAGTAGCTGGCAAGTTTGAAATTTCATTTTTGATGCTGACTATAGTAAAGATGGCAGTGCCTAAGAAATTATAAGCTTGGTAACAATTTTTTAAAACTTGAAACCACAAGACTTGAACTAGGTGTGGAAATTTTCACTTATGGATGAGCTTTGGTAGGTTAAAAGTATGGATCCTCGCCCTAATCAATTTTATAAAATTATAATTAAAAACTCCATGAAGGAAAGTAATTACCATATACATGGAAGGAAAGTAATTACCATATAATGGCAGTGCTCACAGTCTACCCATTTAATCTAAAATGGATTTGATATTGCACTCCTATCATATTCATATTGGTTAGTAACCACAATCACATATCAACAAATGCAAAAATTACAAAAAGATATGTGTTGTGTCAATGTTTAAACTTGAACTCTGGAACAAAACATGCAATTAGTTTTCACCATTCTACGATATAATCTGCAATTTATAATAAAAGCAACTTATACGAATTTAAATAAGTTTTAGTTACAGGGCAACTTTTGCAAAAACAAATTTGAGCTTCAGCTTCATTTTTTCAACCCATACACTACAAGTAATAGAAATGGAACTATTTAGTCTATGCAAATGGGAAAGAATATTCCAGATGTTATGAAACAAAGTACAAATTTAGATGATTTTCCAAGTCAAAATTCATGATCAGGCATCCAAAAAATCATAAGCAGACAACACGCCTCATACAGCTGAATCCTTTCAAATACAAAGTGTCTATGTGTGTGAGAGACAAAGGGAGAGAGAATTCTACATATTAATGGCTACAATGTATTTAAATTTTGAAGTATGTATTATACAACAGCTACAGCAGCAGAATCAATCTGAAGATTATACACCTCCTGCTTTTTCAGTTTCTAATCTATGCTGCAGCAAGGAAATAAATGTCATTCACCTCCTGCTTTTTAAGGGGATCGGAAGATTATTTCTCTGACCTAAAATGTGTGGCCTGTGTATATAAATAAGGTAAAATAGGTAGAACTGAACAAACACATGGATGACCAATAAACATTAGAGTCAAGGCATTTCACCCTCAATACCAACTACCAAGTACTAAAACAAAGATAAGGTCATAGGAGTAGATAGTGTATTGACTTCTGACTATAAAGGATTGTATATGTATTGAAAACTCTAGTAGCTATAGAGGGTTTGAAATAGCAACACTGAAGAGTTTCAAGGACTCATAAATTGGTAGTCCACAACGGCTCTAATAGGCAAAAGCAACAACAAGGCTAAACAAAGAAACATAATAGGCAAAACTACTACATTGTTCCAAGAAGATGCAGAGAGAGTTGTGGCACTAATATAGGATCGGAAAACAACACATTGAAATCATATTCTCTTTCTCTTACTCTCTATTCTACCAAAATCATTTACTCACAAGTCACAATTTCAATCCACGAAGAACGAAATTCTTGAATAATTGAGAATGTTATTCCATTAGGGTGTGTTAGCTCTATCGAATGAGATTGAAAATCTAGAAAGAAAGAGAACTCAGAAACATGTAGCACTTACAAGTTACAAATGGTCGGAGTATGCCTGAATTTCATCAAATTCTATATGAATTCAAGTTTCAACCATTGTAATGTATACTTTAATGGATACTATAAAGCAAGAAAAGCATAACATGTAACCCAGAGAGTGAATCTTTAATGAATACTTATTTTTATTTCAGGTCCTCAATCTTGTTCAAAAAATAACATGAAACTTCACATAGTTAACTTTTTATAACTTATTCAGGTCCTCAATCTTGTGCAAACTTTCTCTGGCAACATTAACGTGTCAAGGAAACGCCACAGGGAAATTGTATTCTCTCTCTGTTCCACCAAGATCGCTGACCCACACTCTCAATCCAGCAAGAATAAACATTCTTGAGTAATTGCCTCAAGATTTTAGGGTTTTGATTTGCTTGACACTTTGGTGAAATCAAATAGTAAAAAGAATTGAAATGTTAAAACAAAAAACGGGGAAATGGAAGAAAGAGAAAAGAAGAAATCCCTCCATGAACGAAGAAATTGAATTGCCTTTGTTGCTGAAGGAAGAGATAAAATTGAGAGAGATGAAATGTCAGAAATTCTCACTCTCTCACTCTCTCTCCAAGAACTGAAACACACAACATCAACGTTTGTGTTTGAACGTACAACAACAATATATGGAGTTAAGTGAACGTAAATATCACGCAGACTTGGACGTAACGGTCACGCGAAACATGGGCCCTGGCTCAACGCCAAACATGGGCCCTGGCTCAACGCCAAACATGGGCCGTGGTACAACTTAAAAAATAATTTTTAATATGATAGTATTTGAAAATATCAATTCTTTTTATAAGATGTTTAATATTTTAGTGAGAAAAAAAATATTATTTACTAGTATTAATATTTTGATTACTCTGTTGTTTATCATTAAGACAAGCAATTAATAAATAATATTAAATGAGTGGAATATTATAATAGTTTAGGAAATGAAAATAATAAAACTTAACAAGTACGACTAGAAAATAGAAAATAACACTTGTAGAAAAATAAGAAACTTGGTATGTGACCTCTCTTTGATTATTTTATAATTTTTCTCTTTGATGGAACCACACAAGTTTCTACATCATGTCATTCATCTTGACTCTCTTATTGTTATGGCTTTTGCTCCTAAAATGTATCTCATCCTAAGAATGAGAGGGAGTTGTAATCTTATGTTTTTGCTTTGGAAATATAAGTCCACAAATGCTGACCATTCTTTCCTCTTCAAATTTCACCAACTCTTATCATTGCCTAATTGTTCATCTTTTCCCCACTACCATTGCCTTAACAAACATGAAACCCTAATTCAGCATTAGTAGCAATTAGTGTTAAAATGGTAAAGTTATGCATAAATCTTGATAAAGCAAGAAAAAAATGAGAAAATCATTCAATGAATGATTATTGAATTTGATAATTTACAAAGTTACATTGAATCCTCTAGATAGAGAGAAGGAAAAGTTAATTAACCTAACACCAAAACTAAGTAATCAACTAACCAATATAATCTCATATATTCACATGCACTATTATTGACATGATATAGTATATTTCAATAGCCGCCTCAAACTGGAGAGTGAAAATTCTGAACTCTCAGCTTGGAATTGATTTGAAGCAACAACAATGCTTAATTACCCATGGCAGAAGCTATATCATCAAACGTTTAACCATTCATGGAAAAACTATATCTTTGTTTAACCACCATGGACAAAAGTATATCATCCAATGTTTAACCATCCATGACAGATCGGAATATCGATCCTAATATGCAGCTTCAATGATCTGAAAACATACTATAATAATGTTGTGTGTGGGTGAGGTAAGAAATAGAGTATGAAGAAATAAAATGGAGATAATTGATGATAGGTAAATGATACATTTTTTGCATAGTAAACATAGGAAACTAAAAGAATTGTCCAAGATAAGCATAGAGGATAATTAGAAGTACTCCTTGTACTCCTTCAAGGAAGAAAATGAATCTTTAAAATTGAAACTTTCACAAGCTTTAGATCAGGTCCAGCTGGATCACAACAGAATACAAGAACTTGAAGCTGAATCTGATTCTTGAAGATAGTGATAGATAAAAGTCATTATGAAGAAGAAATAATAAGGAGAAAGAAATGATTTACAAACGATAAAGAGAGGAGAGTGAAACAGAAACTACAAGAGATGTATGATATTATTTTCTTCTTTGGCTCCGTTGCAAGGTGCATGACATAGAACTTTGAAAATGCAATGCTTGTTGATGATGAAGATAACCTTGAAAATGCAATGCTTGAAAATGGGAATGATGATGATTCTTTGGTGAATCTTGGAACGATGGAGTCATAAGCGGAAGCTATGAAGAGAATAACTACATGGGAAATACAATTTTCACAGTAATGTTAAATTCAAATGATCAATTAACTGCCTTAAGTGTGTAGCACCGATATCAAAAGCTACTGTTAAAGAGACTAGTTATGAATTGCTAGAACAACTGAAATCAAGTTCATGCCAATTACTTAAAAGCCAACCATGTGGGTTATTGGTTGATTATTTTTTTATTCATCTTTTGCATATGATATTAAGGACGTTTGACTCTTTATTCCTTTTAAATTACTTTATGTTGATTCTTACTATATGAAAATATATTCTCAAAAACAAAGTAAATGCACCTTAAATAATTTTGCAGTGCAATGTTAGTAAACAAATCCTTCCTAGCTAGTAGATTGTTGGCTATTAATTGTCACAAATTGACTTTAAAATGCAAGTAGAGACACTCCACTGTTGTAGTGTGATCTCCTATAGTTCATACCCTTTTATGAAGAACAATTTTACTTCTAATTAAAAAAGGCAAAGAGATCTTTAGCTTAGAAAAAAGATAGTTATAGGTTTTTGAACTCTAGAATTTTTGGAAATGGGAGGAAGCTAGCCATATTTTATCAAACAAAGCAATAACAGATGATGCTGGTAGGAATAAATGTCATCCTTCAAGGTAACAATCAACAAGAGAGGCATCAGATTTGAGATACTAGAAGTCATTGTGAAACTTTTCAACCTCAAATGAAGTGGAGTTGGTTTGGCATCACTAGTAACATTTTAACTATCTTATATGAAATCATGTCAGTTAGTTTTGCCAAAGTTGTTCAAGAATTTACAGACCATTTAACACAAACTGAAGCATCATCCTGACTAGATTGGAGGACCAACTATAATGGAACACATCTTGCTACTTAACCATGGAAAGAGTTCATGATATCATAGTTATCCTTATAAAACTAAGATATAATTAATCAATTGTGAGTATATATAAACAAAGATGAGGGATCTGTTTACACCAAAGTTAAGTTACACTCAAT
The DNA here is from genome assembly GCF_001865875.1 of Lupinus angustifolius. NCBI lineage: Eukaryota > Viridiplantae > Streptophyta > Magnoliopsida > Fabales > Fabaceae > Lupinus > Lupinus angustifolius. The sequence continues at coordinate 4,500 of NW_017721753.1, read as the reverse complement.
CTCAACCATTTATTTTTTTAAATCTAACAAATCAAATGAGTGACTGAAACAAGTGATGAAATAGAAAATGAAGAATCTTAAATAACATTTATGTTTCACCTATTTTGTCTGTTGTATTTAAAAAAATCAATGAATGAAATTGAAGTTGAATATAACTAGTGTAACTTAATTTTGGTGTAAATGGATCTCTTCTCATCAACAAATTAGAGTGCTACTTAACCATGGAAAAAGTTCATGCTATCATAGTTATCAATTGGTGTAGCTTTTTTAGACCGGTCCACAGCAAATTATTATTAGGAGGGCGACACCATAACCATTATTAGATGCTCAATATTATCTCATATTAAATTAAATTGTTTCTGTGCGAAAAAAAGAATAAGCAAAAACACTTGGAAAAGAAAATAAAAGAATGAGAGAACCTATATTATATTTGTACCCTTGTAATTGGATGCAACTTCTAGCTGGCTGCCTCTTAATATAAGGACAAAGTGATCAATGTCTTGTTTCTAAACCCCCACCATCATCCAAAAAATTAATTTCATATACATCTTTTTATTGATTTTATGAAAAAATTAGCCTTGAAATTAATTAATGTTGTTATACTCAAGAAATGTTAATAATGTTTCATGAATATTTCGTAATCAAATATCACTCATAATACTTTGGTTAAAAAAAAGAAATCGAGTATGCATTAACTTAACATACAATCGGTGAATCAGATACAGTAATTAACTTTTAATTTAAAAAATTGAATTTTACTTGAAGGAAAATAAAATCAAAGATAGATATAGATGAATGCAGGTGTATTATGACCCTAAATAAGTTAAGTCAAGTACCTGAAGCTTAGTCTGACTTGTCAAATGAAAATAACTTTTAGATATAGTTTGAGTTTCACTTGTTTAAAATTTTGAGACTTGAATTTGACACACTAATTAGCTTATTCTAAAAAAAAATCATTTTTCACTCTAAATTGTTTTACATATATTGATTTGATATTTATGCTAGAAAAGGAACAAAATAAAGGGAGAATACTCCGCGCATATGTTTTGGTTTTTCCTTTTCTTTTTTCGGAATTTATAAATGTTTTACAAATCCAAAATTTAATTATATCTTATTTCTCAATTATACTCTTGTTTATAATTAAATAAATTATTATATCTTATTTTTTTCTCTCGTATTTCTCCACCCATTTTAATTACGGGAAGTATATTACAATTAAATGGAGATATTTTAGTGAAAATGTATGAAAAATTACATCATTTAATGATTTTTAATTCATTGGTAGAATTTTTAACATGAGGACAGAATCTTGTATTTACAAGTCAGAATGCACTATATAAATAATTCATAATTTTTCATCTTTGATAAAATTCGTAAGGTGTTTTAATGCCTATGAGTATTCAATATTGTCACATGAGTTGTGAAATAATAAAGACTATTAAAATTATAATTGGCGTATTTAGTAAATGGGACTATGGCAATACATGTACATGAGTTGTTAAAGAGCTCCTTATCTTAACTTGTTTATACTATTATATAAACACAAAACAAAAAGGTATTCGGTAATTGAATAAACGTAATTTTTATATTTTAATTTTGTCCTTACTATTATATAAATGTAAAATACGCTTAAAAGATATTTAGATAATTGAACTAGTATAATTTTATTCAATTTTATTTAGTAACAATTATGACATAATTTTTATATTCCAATTTTATCATTTTGTAATATCTTACTAATAACTATTGTTCCACACATTTTCCTACTTCTATTTGCTCTCTTAATCATCTCATTAAGAACAACAACTTTGTCTGACATGAAAAACATCTAATAACACACTGATCATTATTAGATTCACAAATTGAAAAGTTTATAGTAATTTTGTTTATACACTTGATATCAAAAAATAAGAATGCAAGTCAAGAGAGGCATAGAGTGTCGATTAACATGCTGAACTAAGTTTTAAGTATTAATTTATTTATTCGGCCAATCAGATGAATTTGATAAAAATTAACATCTTTCATACATTAGTACATACAACATTATATGAATCAGAAAATAAAGTATTTTCTCATATCAAGATAAAAAAAATTATTTTTATGATTAAAATTATGATATGTGTCTCATTTTTTTAGTTTTTTTTTGTAGAAAATAGTTAAACAAGATAAATATTATAATTTTAGTAGTTGGATGGGATAATTTTTCGAGGAGATATTTTATTTTTTATGACCAAGTATTCTCTCTAGTAGTAGAATGGGATGTTATCATAGCATATTTACTGATATAATAAAGAAAAAAATGTATGTAATGAAAGTTTATGAGTTTTATATATTATTATTGTATCATCCACTATTAATATTTAATTATTGACTACTCTGTTAAAATAGATGCGTTTTCTGTTTTGTTTTGTATAACCGATTAACAATTTGGTTAACCGATTATGTAGTTAATTACTTCAGTTAGTTAAGTTGAGTTTTGTTTGTGATTTTACTATAAAATGTGAGTCTTACCCTTTGTAATCACAATTCAATAATGAAAATATTATGAGGTATTCTTCAATACTCTAGTGCTAATTCTATTTTTCTATGAAGCTTGAATCTTTGCTCTTCTTGTTCTTATCTTGAGTTCTTTCTTTTTAAGTATGGAAATTCATGTTTTAACACAAAAATTAATTTAAATAAATAGTGAATAATATAATCATTGTGTATAAATCTTTATACAGAGTTATAAATATTATACTCTACAGTAGGGGTGGCAATATGGGCTTGGCCCGATGGGCCAGCCCATTCGAATGGCTATTTTTAGCAGGCCGGGCTGAGGATTTTAGCCCAAAAATCCATATTCAGCCCGTTTTAGTAGCCCGTTTTTTAGACGGGCCGGGCCGTTGTTAAAAAAATAAAAAAACTAAAGTGTGTGACACTCTGCTGTGCGAGGGGCGTGACAACTGGTTTCTTCTTTAGAATTTACAAGTTTTAAGCTAAGATGTTATGTTGCTATTGTAATATTATAGACTTATGTTTGTGATTTTTTATTTTAAAAGACATCTATCAAGTTTGTTGATTATTTTTTGTCTAAAAGTTTTAATTATGTACATTTTGGAGGGAAAACGGGCCAACCCGTCAGCCTGCCAGCCTTGCAAAATATGGGTCGGGCTGACATTTTAAACCCTTTTAACAATACGGATCGGGCCAACCCTTATTTTGGCCGGCCAATGGCGGGCTGGGCCAGGCCGGGCCGGCCCGACACACATTGCCACCCCTACTCTACAGTAAACTATACTAGTTGGCGCTAGTATATTAATGATAGTAGATAGTGGTTAATACTGATCCTTCAGTTATTATCAAGAAATAATGAGATACTCATCCAAAAGTAGAGAAGGGATTGGGATATGTTGATGTTGGCCCTTCCCAAGTTGGAAATTGGTCTTATCCCTTCCTATACACATGATGCTGCGTGATGACAAATGATATCAGCATATATGCTATATCTATAATGAAAAAATTAAATAAAATGTCGACTTAAAAATAACCAGTGGTTTATTGTCCAAACTATTCCTTTTGAAAGATATAGATTAATACAGTCATTTTATGTCTATCAATAAAATATTTTTCATACTAAATAAAAATTCATTATTTGACATTATATTTAAAGAACTCATATATACTCATTCTGCTAAATATCGTTTTTTATAAACACAATGCCTAATTATAATATTTTTTGACCAACTTTTCTACTAATTAATAATTCTAATTACATCATTTTCAACCCAAAAATACTTAGTTTACCCTTCTTAAACAGTATCTTAAGAGCTCTTGTTAGCATTCCCATAGAATTGAAGATTGTTGTTCACCCTTGAATTAAACAAATTATTTGTAATATAGTAATAGGTAATGTTAATGTTATCATCATTATTATCATTAGTTAATTAACAACTATCATGGTTTAGTGATTTGTATATATCATATGGCATAGTGCTCCCAAGCTAGCGCTTACAAGGATGGTGATATATTTGTTATTTTGTGCGTAGGCGTAGTAGCAGTTGGAATTAATCTTGGTCCCATACATGTCTCCACGAGCGAAATAGGCATGAATAATTGAAATGATATCATCTTATAGAATAGTAGGATGATGTAAAAAATTAAAAATAATGACTTCATAGTTTGTTCCCAAGAAGAGCCATCTTTGGCTAATTGATTATTGAATTTTTGGTTCTACCCTATTTTCATTAGAACCCTACACAGTCATGACATATATTTAATATGGGAATATCCTCTAAAGTATAGCTTATGCTTTAAATTTTAATGCTTAAAAATGTAGATAAAATTATGATGTAGATTTATTGTTCGAGTATAATGTCCTCAATTATTTTCCATATTTGATGATACATTTAAATCAATTATGCTTTAGAGTAGCAACTACTCTCTTTTAATTATGTATTATTTGATCACATAAAATGAAATAAGATAAAGTAGAATCTATCTCTATATACTTAATATAAT
>NW_017721752.1:0-74256 GCF_001865875.1 Lupinus angustifolius | reverse complement strand
TAATTATTGAGAATAATTTTTATTGTTTTAAATTGAAATAATTAATATGAATTGTTAAATTTGATTTGAAAAGTCATTCATTTCATTAATATCATTCATTGGATTTTGTTTTAAATAAAAATAATGTTATATTTTGGCTAAAATTTATTGCCATAATAAGTGTATGTTTGGTAAGACTTAAATTTTTGAGATTTTGCTTTTTTTTATTAAAAAAAGCGTAAAATGTAAACTATGTAGGTTTGATAAACAAATGAAATCATAAACTCAACTTTTAACTTATCATAACCTTTTCTTCATACTTCTTTTTACTCTTCCACTAAACTTCATAACTCTTTACATCGTTACTATAATTTATTAAAACTTTTGTACGAAACTTGACATTGACATTTGTGTATTATTTATTTTGTGAGTTGTATAATTTAAGCTTATTAACTTCTATTTATTTGTGTGTCATATTATTTTTAAATATTGATTTTGATTTTGATTTTTTAGCATTTGTTATGCAATATTAAAATTTATAAATTTATAGTAAAAATATATATGATGGTAAATATTAAAAAAATGTATATTTAAAAAATAGTGCAAAAAACAACCAAATAATCACAACATAAATAAAGAATCTCATATCATTTTTTTTTGTAATTTACTATGTAAAATTAATCTTTCAACCTTAACCAAACAAAATAAATTATTTTATATTTAATTTTCAGCTAAGATTCCCAAATATAAACAAATTATAATCTTAATAGATTATAATATCATAATTTATAATCTCACTATTTATAAACTGAAACTAAAAACATGATATGTAACAAATGTGAATGAAGTATAGCACAAAAACTAAATTTTATTAAGATCTTAAAAATATAAAATATAAATATATATCCAATCATCTCTTTACCTACTAATTAGTGTTAGAAACGATTAATATCCTTCTATCTCATTCAGCTTGATTGCATTCATTTTGATGATTTCGATCACAATTTTAAAATATGATACTCACTTTATATTTAGCTACAATAACCTACCAAAAAAGATTTTAGATGCAACATACTCATTTTAATTTGACATGTCAAATACGAAAATAACAACCCACAATTACGCATTACACAGTAATGCATACTTTCGAGTGTTGTAGTCTTGTAGATAGAATAATAATATTTAAAAAAGAAGATAGACATGAAATTTGAAGTGAAGCTAGAGCAAGGAGGAATGTATTTACGCACGTGCAAAATGGGAAAAGTGATAAACAACTCAAAAAGTGGGCAACGGGCAGCGATGGCAAGGTCCCACGTTTTCCAAGTTTTTATCCTTTTGATAACAAAACGTTTATCATAGGGAGGGGTAATAATCGCCCATATCGAATTACATCATATAAATTCTTTTATGGTTAATAATTTTTAATAAAATAAATTTAATCTAACTAAACATAAGTGTCAAAGTTTTTTATCATATATCTCATATCAAATTTTATGAAAATTCATCATTGTTTAATAACTTATTTATATATATAAGATTAACATAATGTATGTTTTTAGAATATATGATAATTAAAACTATTTGAGTATGACTTTAATATTTATACATGGCAATGTAAAACTATTTTGTTAATCATTATTGATTTTAGAATAAAAGTGATATATATAAATTATGAGTGATATATTCAGAATGTAAAAAAATTTAGATATGTCTAAATTCTTTCAGTGTTTACTATAGATGTTAATATTTTTCTCAAATTTGAGCAAATAATGCAAATGATATACAATCATTAATCATTTTTTTACTCTCTTGCTCTTGATAACTAGGAAGGAATTACAATTTAATGTTAAAGAATAAAAATATTATTCGTATTTTAATAAAGAGAGGAGATTTCCTTACTTATAAAGTAAGTTAAAAAAAATTTATTCTACATCTCAACCACTCATTTTAACATAATCTAATAATTTGAATTAGTGAATATATTTTAATCATTAGATTGTCCTATAATGGACGATTAAAATGTAGAGTCAGTTTTTTAACTTAATCTTAGAGTAATTGAATACATTCTCTTTAATAAATACATAATATTCAATGTTAACCTTGCATTTTTAAATTATTTAGTAAGTATCAATCCATGAATTTGATAAAATCAATGACAAGCACGCTTTTAATTTCTTATAAATGCAAGATAAATAAAAGATTCCATAAAAACAAATAAAATATCCAAGATAAAGATATACACTTGAGAAAATGTCTATAGATAAAGATTTTCTTTTTGATAAAAAGTAAATGAAAAATCCAATATAAATATACAAACTTAGAAAAATGTCTATAGATAAAGATTTTTTTTATATAATAAATAGATATAGATAAAAAAATAAATGAAAAATCCAATATAAATATACAAACTTAAAAAAATGTCTATAGATAAAGATTTTTATTTTATAATAAAGATATACACTTAAAAAGATGTCTATAGCTAAAGATTTTCTTTTTGATAAAAAGTAGATATAGATAAAAAAAAAGATAAAGATATACCCAAAAAACAAACTTAACAAGTTGATCCTCACGTCCTCCCTCTTTCCTTCCATAGCCGTCTCTTCCAATCATATAAATACTCCCTTCACTCCCTTCTCCCTACTTCACTTTTCTCTCTCTTCTTCAATGGCCGCTGTTCGTGACCGCCGCCACCTCAACCTCCGTCTCCCTCTTCCAGAACCTTCTCAACGCCGCCCTCGTTTCCCTCTCCTCCTACCTCCCTCCACCGTCACCAACACCATCACTATCTCCACCGCCGACGCCATCGCCCCCAACGACATTGAAAAACTCAACGTTCTCGGCCACGGCAACGGTGGTACTGTCTACAAGGTCCGTCACAAACGCACCAATGCAATATACGCCCTCAAGGTCGTCCACTCCGATTCTGATCCCATCACGCGCCGCCAGATCCGCCGTGAGATGGATATCCTCCGCCAAACCGATTCCCCTCACGTCGTTCAATGCCATGGCTTCTTTGAGAAACCCTCCGGCGACGTGTCCATCGTCATGGAGTACATGGACTTAGGCACGCTCGACACGCTCCTGAAAAACAACGGCACGTTTTCCGAACCTAAACTCGCTTCGGTGGCGCGTCAAGTTCTCAACGGCCTAAGTTATCTTCACGCGCATCAAATAATGCACCGTGATATAAAACCCTCGAACCTGTTAGTTAACAGCAACATGGAAATTAAAATTGGTGACTTTGGTGTTAGTAAAATTATGAGGAGAACATTGGACGCGTGTAATTCATACGTTGGCACGTGCGCGTATATGAGTCCGGAGCGGTTCGACCCGGAATCATATGGAGGGAATTATGATGGTTACGCGGGTGATATATGGAGTTTGGGTGTGACCCTTTTTGAACTCTATGTGGGTTATTTCCCTTTACTTCCTTCGGGTCAGAGACCGGATTGGGCTACCCTTATGTGCTCGATTTGTTTTGGTGATCCGCCGTCATTGCCGGAGGGTGCCTCCGCCGAGTTTCGGAGTTTTATTGAGAGTTGCTTGAAAAAGGAGTCTAGTGAAAGATGGAGTGCAGCTCAATTATTGACCCACCCGTTTCTTAAGGGCTAACGGGTTGACCCGGTTTTTAACTGAGTAGTTTAGTATTTTCGGGGTTATCTGAGTTGGTGATGTATATTATCCACCAGATTCCATTTTTGTAATCAGAAATTCAGAAACATTTTATTTGTATATTCAGCTCTCTTAATGAAATATTCCAAAAATATAAGTTCTTTAAGCCAAGTATTGGCATCCAAATCAATTCATCAATTCAATTATTCTACAAACAAAGGGATAAATAGTGAAATATAAGATCGAAGATCCATAAACATATAAAAATGTACTCAATTTTCTTACTGATGAACATATAGAATGATGATTTATGAATAATGTGCGGTTATTATTGATTAATTACCCAGCTTGAGAAGTGTGCTTAATACAAATGGCAATATGAAACAAAAGAGAGAATCTCCCAAGATATACCCTATAGCCCTTTTTGAATTAGTTTATAGTTTTCTTTGTAGTTTGTAATACTCTATATAATTATTATAGAGAACTTTTTGTAAAACTAATCATTTTCCGCAATTTTAAAGATACATAAATTAGATAATAATCTGTATTTGGATGCAGACAAATGAATGGAAATGACAAGTGGGGCACGTGTGTGGGAATAGGGATAGATGAAGGTGAAGAGAAGGGGGTGTTAGTGGGTGGCACTATCAGCTACAATGAGCAGCCAAAGAAATAAGACTTATATCGATATGATGCTATCATCATTACATTACAAAACATTTTTGAACATTAAACCATATGTCAAAATCATAGCTCCCTTCGAGTGCAATGCATGTATATGGACATATAATTAATTAGTTTCCACTAACAAGTAAACGTCACAAACCAAAATCAGGATAAGTCATCATCCCTTACCTCATCATTCTTGTTTTTAATTGGATACTTCTTAAATAGATATATGTGCTTATGGCCAAAGTTACAATTTCAATAATTGATACCATTCATAAATCAATGGTTGCTAAATCTCATAATTATATATGCTTCTTGTTCTATATTATTACTACTAGCATATTAACGATTATTATCGTATTAGTCAACCCATTTTTATGTCGTTTATAAGATATAGTTTGTATGTTATAAATGACAAATATAATATTTTGTGTTAAATATTTATAATTTAAAATTTAATTTATTCGATTGATGTAATTTTTAACTTTTTTAAATATAATTTCAAAATAAGAAGATAATGTTATATGATTTTTTTTGTAAAAATAAGAAGATAACAATGACAAAATAGAGAATCACAAATTACACTATGATGTAGTTATTTTGTGTTTTTCATTTATTAAGTGGTATAGATATACCACACATATATTTGAATTATTTTATATAAGATGGGGCACACAACTAAATGGCGAAACAATATATAAAATAAGTGACAACTTATATGGTGTGGCCAAATTTTAATTTATATTTGGATATGCAGCAAATTAGTTGTAGATATGCTAAGGGTTTTTAAGTTATTGGAGTGGCATCGTGACCACAATTGAGGTTATATCAACTATATTTATCCAAAAGTAATTATAATGTCATAGTTTTGGGAGTATAAATACAATTAGTTGGACAAGTTGATATCATGAGAGTCAAAAGAAAGGTATGATTGTTTACTTTGAATAAAAACAAATACACGTATTTTGTATTCTTCATACAATTGATACTAGCAACGACGTAATTCTATATTTTAGTTTAATACATCAATATTGTAAGAGCTTTTTAATTTATCAACTTATCATCTAACGTTTATGTGTTAACCATCACACTCTTAAACAAAATGTAATAAAGATGAATAATATATAATATAATAACTCTCACTTATTTACATTGATAGTTTATAAATCTTAAACTCTAAAACTAATACATATATTATTTATTCTTCATTCAGCATTATTTTTAGGTAGCATCTTGCTTTTGGCAACAACCTCTCGAAATCTTAAAAGTAGTGTTATGAAGATCGAACTGAACCAGACAGTCCAATCAATAACCAAATTTAAAAATAGTCATGGTTTGCAGTCTTAATCGAATAAAGGATTAATCTGTTTTAACTAGACTTGAAAACAATTATGATTTGCAGTATTAACCGAATGAAGGATTCAACTGCTTTGAACCTGGTAAATTAAATTTCATCATTATTTTCAAAATTAAATTTAAAAATTACTTATGTTGAGACCATCACCATTGTGGATCCCTAGTTCCTTAAAACTCACATAATTGAATATTAGAGGTACAAATAGGAGAGAGAAAGAACTAAGTTAATTGAAGGTTTAAAACAATGAAGTTTATTGAATATTCATACGGAGACCATCACTATTATGGATTCCTAGATTCTTAAAACTCGTACAATTGAGATTAGAGAGGCAAATATGAGAGAGAAAGAACTAATTTGATTGGAGATTAGAGGCACAAATACAAGAGAGAAAGAAATAACTTGGTAAGAGGTTTAAAACAATAAATTGATTTCATTGTGAATAACCTTCCATAAAATAAGGTATTATGGAAGATAATAATTGATTTTGAAGGCAGAAAACTATCATACCAATTCAAATTTTTGGGTATGAATATGAGTGTTGGTATTGAACGAAAAATAAAGAGCTCAGTTGCACTTAATTCATCTTAAAGATGTTAGTGATAGACCTAGTCCATCACACATAACATAAATATCCAAATATCTTCACAACTCTTGTTATAACAACAAAGGAATCAAACTAGAGTCTTTAACGTGGCAGAATATCACTAGACAACAAATGTTTGTTGTTTATTGATTAACATAATACTTATTTTTATTATTCTACTTATTGCTTTTGGTTTGATCCTCAATATTTTTACATATTTTCTTTTGTCTTGTTTACATTAAAGTACTACAATCAAATATAGATTGTGTATAATAAATAGTTGACAACACTGTCATGAAATAAGGTTTACTTAGTACTTGACTAATTTTCTATATGCATGTAGCCTGTAGTTTGTATGTATTGAATGGGTCACATGAATTTGTATCATACTCTAAAATGATTATATTTTGGGACAAATATATTGCTCCAACACATGATTTGTGATCTGTAGTTTGAGATATAGAAGTTGGGCTATGCGTGGTTGTTGAGTAAGGAAGATATGGATCTAGAAGAGAATGCATTTTTCATGTGGATAATATCTATTTATACCCTTTATATAAAGCTAGGGTGTTGATTTGAGCAATTCACTATGGGCTACTTGACATTCAGGTTGAACTGGGCTAGGCATATTTTATTGCGAGCTTGTAATTTGCTAGCCTAACCCTATAGATATGTTAGCAAAATAAGCTGGTTCGTGGACCAGTTTTTCTTTAAATTATTACTTTACATATATAATATATTCTAATTAATATATTTATTTATTGGGAAAACAATTGAAATAGATTAGGTTTCCTCCAAGAAACCTCATTTACTAAACAACTTAATACATCAATATCGTAAGAGTTTTTAAAATTGTCAACTTATCATGTAATATTTATGTGTTAATCATAACACTCATATAATAAATATGAGTGATATATAATATAAAATTTCCACTTATTTATATTCATAGTTCATAAATACTAAGCTCTAAAACACATGTATTATGTATTTTCCATTCAATATTATTTTTTATGTGACATCTTGCTTTTGGCGAAACCTGTGTAAAGCTAAGAAGCAATGTTGTGAGGATTAATTAGGACCAAAAAGTCTGATATGTCTAATCAATGAATGAAATTTAAAAATTGTTATAGTTTGTAGATTTAATTGAATGAGAGATTGAACTGCTCTGAAACTAAAAACTTAAATTTCAATATTTTCAAAATTAAATTTAATATTACTAATGTGAAGACCATCAGTGTTGTGGATCCAAACCTCCTTAAAACACACACAATTGGAGAATAGAGGCACAAGTAGGAGAGAGAAAGATCTAACTTGATTGAAACTTAAACAATAAAATTTAGAGTAAATGTATATTTCAGTCCTTTCTATTTTTTAACTTTACTAGTTTCGTCCATCAAAAATTGAAAATTTTAAAATTTTCAAATGCATGTCAAATTAGTTCTTTTTAGTATACTTTACAACATTTGATAGGGGATTCATTTGACTCTAAAAATAGTAATTTGATCCAATTTTAAAAAAATTTAGGACTATTTTGACTTTTGAGGTTTTCAATTTTGGAGGGACCAAACTTGTAAAGTTAAAAAAGATAAGAGACTGAAATGAGTATTTACCATAAAATTTATTGAATATTATTCATATTATTAAGACCATCACTATTATGGAAGCATAGATCCTTAAAACTGGCACAATTGAGATTAGAGAAGCAAATACAAGAGAGAAAGAACTATTGGTCGGAGATTTAAAATAGTGAAATTAAATTAAAAATTACTCATGTTGGGTCAACCATCATTATGGATTCCTAGATCCTTAAAACTCACACAATTAGATATTAGAGGCGTATATACAAGAGAAAGAAATAACTTGATAGGAAGTTTAAATTCATTGTGAATAACCTTCCATAAAATAAGGTATTATTGAAGATAATAATTGATTTTGAAAGGCAGAAAACTATCCTACCAAAATGATGATTGTCGCGATGCGATTATCAGTTTTACGATTTTCAGTTCTACGATTTAGAGTTGTTACTACATTTTATAGTTAAAAAATGTAGAAAAATCTTTTAAGTCTAATTACCTTGGGTGTTTGGATTTTTGATATCCAAGTTTGGAAGTCGGTTACGATATAGGGAATGTATTAACACTCTACCCCTCCGCCTTAAGTGATATCATTCATTAAAAAATATGACTTTATTATTATTATTTTATTAAATTATATGATTAATTAATTAATTATTATGAAGAAAAAATTATTTATTTTTATTATTGTACCTGACAAGATTGACACCGGCCCTATCTATCCCTATTAAGGGAATCAAAGCTTACGTAGTTCTTTAAGTAGAAAAAGTTTGTTAGTTGAAGGTATTTTATTAAAGAGAATGTATTTTTTAGTAAAAAATATCTATTTTGCAAGTTTTATTTATTATTGAAAAGAATTTTAATATGGTTAAAATTTGTTATTTATTTAATTAGGAAAATTGAATTTAACTGATTTTGAGATTTAATCGATTGAAAAGAAGCGGCGTAACGTGACCTTTCGAAGATGATTTGAGAAGAAAAAGAACTCACAGACGACCTTCTCTCCATCTTTGATTAATTCTCAGAATAATTTATTTTTTAAAAAGACATTTTTTTATTTATGTTTGATGTGTCTCATTTTATTCAAAGTGTTTGATTTTTTGTTAAAATATATTTGGAACTATTTACAAAAGAATTTTTATTGATTATCACATAATCACAATGATGGTGGATTTATGTCAAGAACACGCCAAAGTGATTTCTTTTGCCATACAATCATTTATTAAAATATATTTTAGGATGCCGTTGCTTTTGTATGGGTAATTATATAAAATAAACTAAAGAAAGATTCATTGCTAAACTAAAAAGGAATAAACGAAAAAACATATTATTAATTATTCATTAAAGTAATGAAATTCTAATTTTTTTTGTGTCTATCCAAAGCCTTTAAGAAATTGTAATTTAGAGTGTATTATCATTAATAGATTATTTTATACAATATAATTAGTGAACTGTTAATACAATTTTTTTTTTTCAGATTTGTTATTATTATCATTATGGTGCATAAAAGAATGAAACAAATTAGAATAGATGGGGAAAAAACTAGTTTTAAGTGAAGAACATAGCATTATGGAAACCTGGATCGTGTGTGGCTTGCTTGGGAAATTCTGGACAGGTGGCGAGAATTGGTTGGACGAGGGCAGGGGCTTGTTGCGCCTAGACGCATAGCTAACCGTGATAGGCTGGAGGGAGGGCACACGAACAGAGCTTATGATCCTGCATGTAGCGGATCTCGTCTTCTTTATTGGTGCTAGATTGTGTGTGGTGAGGCGCACCGAAACTACGACGCGTTTCATCCTGTTACTGGATGGACCTTCGAGTCAACGTGCAGATGGGAGAAGTATACAGATCCGACGGCATATGCGTGAGGATGCACGCTGCGATGAAATTTTTTCCTTTCTCACAATGACGTTAATCAGTCTTTTTTTTTGTGCCTTTTTTAGTTTTAGTTTGTATGTGTTGAATTTGATGGGATTAGAAGATTTGTATCATAGTCTAAAATGATTGTATTTTGGGACAAATATATCGCTCAAACACATGATTTGAGATGCATCATCTACCACATGATTTGAGATGCATCATCTACCACATGATTTGAGATGCATCATCTAACACATGATTTGAGATGTATCTAACAAATATATTGCTCAAACACATGACTCGGTTTTCTTGAAGAAAATGCATTTTTCATGTGAGTTATATCAATTTTATGTCCTTTATATTAAAGCTGGAGGTGTTGATTTGTGCAATTCACTATGGGCTACTTGAAATTCAGGTTGAACTGGGCTAGGCCGATTTTATTACGAGCTTCTAATTTGCTAGCCCAGCCTTTTCGATACGTGAGCAAAATAAGTTGGCTCATGGACCAATTTTTTAATTTATTTTACGGCTAAAATGTATTTTTTTGTATTACCAATAGTATCCTCACTTAGGAACTAATTATTTTCGGAGGCAGGATTACATTTTTCAATAATTTTATTATCAGAAATTGTATCATAGATATTTTACTCTTTCATGGATGTAGTAAAGTATTAACAATTAAACCATTACCTTATTAGTCTATAATGTATTATAATATATATACATTTTTTCGGTATATATATACACACATTTATCTAAACTTTTCATTTTTCGACCATATTTTAGCATTATTCCACTTCTTTACTAACATATTAGCATAAATAGATTAGCTTATCAATTTAGAGTTTCCTCCAACCTCATTTACTAAACAACTATAATAGGTTCTTTGTCTAATTAGTTGACTAGCTTATAATGTATTTAAGAGTAGATTAGATTTACTACAAAAACAAAAGACAACATAGAATCCCTTGTTTGATTTTTCTGAAATTACATGAATGCTTCATAAATATTCAACCTTGAATATAGCCATAAAGTCACTTCCCCAAGCTCTCATGTCTATATAATAATTACTATCATCATCACCATTGTCAAGGTCTTGTAATGTCAACACTGCCAACATCACTACCATATCTATTAACAATATAATAAAAAAAGTCTTTTATGCTACATGTCACATCTTCCTTACATATTTTTCCTTCATGCCACATATTATATTCTCCTCACATTTTCCCATCTTAAAATCTCTTTTATGCCACATGTCATATCTTCCTCACATGTTTTTCCTTCATGCCACATGTCATATTATCCTCACATTTTCCCATATTAAAATCTCTTTTATGCCACATGTCACATCTTCCTCACATGTTTTTCCTTCATGCTACATGTTATATTCTCCTCACATTTTATGTCACATGTCACATCTTCCTCACATGTAATTGAAGTTTTTATAACTTTTAAATATATTTTTAATAAAAAAAACTCATTTAGTATAATGATTTGATTTCCATTTTCCATTAAAAAAATCGTATTTAAAATTGAAAAAATCAATCCATTTTCTATAAATTTTAAAATATTTATTTTAATAAAAATAATATGATATCATGTTTCAGACTTTCACTTTGTTATTTCCATTAGAAAATTCAAATTAAAAATTGTCATTTATTTTTCTTATGTTATTGAATATGCAAATACAAATGTAAGACGTGTATTCTTAATAATATGAATGTATAAGTAACATGTGTGTTTTAACTATGCGAATGTATGAGTAACATATGTTTTCTTAGTAATGCGAATGTACAAGTAACATGTGTGTTTTTAGTCATGCGAATGTACGGGTCATATGTGTATTCTTAACAATACGAATGCACAAGTAACATATGTTTCTTAACCATATAAATGTACATGTAATATGTATTATTAATCTTGCAGCAAAGAAATATTGCCCTGTGCATCGCTGATGCATGGGTATCTTGCTAGCTCCAAATATATTATAGGGTATCAATCTTTTGATTTTTGTGCTTGTATTATTATTACTTAATGTAAATCAAATACATTCTTGATATCTAGGGAAAATGCACTATCTTTTATCTCATGCTTTTCGTTTACAAATCCTATCGTAATAAGGAAGAAATGCAGAAACGGTAGTCGAGTAATGAATGAAATAGATTAAAGTATATAAAGCAACTAAAAGTGAAATGTTGCAACAACAAAAAGATTTAATGATGGAAGCTTTCATTATCTACCAAAGATATTAAAATAATCACTCGCAACCACTTGTATTGCGTTCCTCTGAGTACCTAATTGCGACTTACTTCTGCATGAAGTTTCGTTGAAAGGACAATAACCAATGACCACACTTATTAAATCCACCAAACATTTTTGTTATTATATTTTTATGTTTGTTTATTTTTTGTTACCTATTAAGAACCAAAGCCTCAACTTGTGTTTACAAAGTTGATTCTATTGAACTTTATTTTAAAGGAAATTTTATAAACTTAGTAATTTTAGTTAAAAGTAAAAAAAAAAATTACAATAGTGTCCACTGTCAAGGAGGTTTGAAATAATGAATTTTGAAATCACATAAGCCTCTCGCCACTAACCCATCATTAAAAGTGAAATTATTATAGAAACTAATTTGTGTTTTATTGTATCGTTAAAATAATAAAAGAAATTAATAATAAACGAGGCTCACGCCCGAATACACAACAAGAATAAAGCAAGAAAAAACAACACCTTTCGACCTTTCCTAATGATTAGGGTAAGAATCAAGGAGTATTTAAAGAATGAAGATGCTATGTCCCTTAATCTCTCTCTTCTTCTGTCATGGATTAAAATCAAAGTTTTTCAACAAATAAAAAAATAATATTTCATTCTAATTTTATTTTATAAAAATAAGATATTAATATCCATGTGTCTATATTTAAGTGAAAGATTTTATATCTCTTAATCTTTATTTCTATGTCCTAAACTAATCAGAGAGACATAATCTTATTGATATTTAAAATGGATCATGATGAATTAAGTTGAGTGACAAATTAATACTGTTGGCCTCTCTAAACACATATGGCTAAAACTCATTATTAGGGTATTTCCTCACCCATGGTGGAGTTATCTTCTTCATGATACTACTTGTTCCATCCCGGTCATAACTGGGCAATTAACTATGGGTCTCGAACATAACATCCATTGCACCGCATAACCTCCATTGCCCGCCTTAAATAGGTTCCCCCGTGGTAGAAACTATAAGAGCTCCCGATATAACATTTAATGATCATGGTGTAGCATTTAGTGTGCCTCTGATCGATCATTTAATGCGCCGCTGACCCACCTTCAATGTCAGATAGCAGACCGTCTGCCACGCCACCTGCACATTCCGTCTATCTCGACAATTCGACCAGAGCAAATTCGTAGGACAAGAAATGACGATCTGAGTACGTTCCTTATGTCCGTCAGATGCTGACCAATGGCCAGATGCCAACTCAGTATTCACTACGCTCTGTAAATAGGATACCACACAAGGAATATAATTAATTCTCATTTCCTCATTTATTGCTACACTTATTATTCTAACATCTCTTATTTACTTCCCTTCTCTCTCTAGAACCTTTTCAGTTACCTCCCCGGCAGGTCCAGACGATCATCCGACTAAGTCTCCTGCTCTCCCACACTTTCCCGACCATTCATCATCAACTCCTGACCATCCATCCTCAATTCCCGATCATTCATTCTCAACACCAAAGAACATTACTATTACTATTTTCCGGATAATGTTACTCATGTCAGAATTTAAATTATATTTAGAGATCTAGCTTTGCACATTCACTATATCAACTCCCTTGTAATTATCTTTTTACTTAATAAAAATTGATTTAACATTTTTATAAAAATAATAGAATTATTAAAATATGTGAATATTATCTCCGTTTATTGCTGTTCAGTTTTCTTATTTGACAATCACTATTTTTAAACCATGTTTATTTCAATATTTTAACATAATAGATAAATTATTAAATGACTGAAATCTTGTGAATCAAACCCATTTCAATACCATATCTTCGGCACATATCTAGATTGATGAAGACATTGCATGTGTAACATTTGGGTTTAGAATTAAAGAACAAGCTATTTTTTGAATAAGCCAATTCATATAGGATCACATGGATCCCCTCTTTTTCCTATTAAACATTGTGTACCTTTTGGACGAGTTTAATTTATACAATATGTCAATTCATTCCATTCCGTATTCTGCATTTTTTAAAAGTCTATAGTTAATGAGATTCTTAAATTAATAACCTTTTGCACAAAATGATATATGTTTTTAGGTGCACACTGAGAGTATTCTTCCACTTAACGTTTTTCAGGCGCACAATAATAAAAATTAAACCCATGTGAACATATTTTAAGAAGTCAATTATCTATAAATTATGATACTTATGATGATAATATTGAAGTTACTTGAGATTTTTGTTAGAATTAGTGACAATTTATAGGTCATAAATATAATTCTATAATTGTGCTATGACTATTATGTAATTAGCCAAAATATAAAATGATCTTAAGTAATTAATTTGGTGGCTAAGAGTATATTTGTCATGAAATAATATAAGTGTAGATACCTTCGGGCAATTTCTGATTTGATGAAGGGACTGAATCAGAATTATTGCAACTAAAGTAGTAACCACTACGGGGTTACTTTTATGTGTTATGGTCCCCATTTGTAGATCGACATGTTTTCAAGTGTAAAGGTGGAGGAGAATAAGGTAGGATGCGAATAATGTTATCCATGATGGGATAACACTATCCACTCATCCATAAGGCATAAGGATAGGGTTTCTCCTCACCACTCCTAACACAACACACTCTCAAGCTTTTGGTTCTGTCATTCCCCTCTAGAGAGAAACTAAGGAAAACCATTCGGCGCTCTATCATCTGGAAGATCATCTCACCCTCATACCTTCGAGATTCCGGAAATGGCTCAACAAGGTATGTTCTTCTTCTTCACCATGAACTCATTTGGGGTTTCTTCGGTCTGGACCATGGTTGTTCCATTTGGGTTTATGTATGAGTATAAACATTAGGTTATGGGAACAAAGTCATGGTCATAAGGACTTTCGTGTTTAATATATGGATTTCGGATGAAGAAATTTCTCCAACAATTTTATCTCTTACTTCTCATTAAAAACAAAAAAAAATATTTTTATAAACTAGCTATGCGCCCATTTAAAAAAACAAAAAAAGGCTAGCTATGCACAATTATATATGGGTCGTGTACAACCTTTTAGTTTATATGATTTTATTACTTCTCATGCAAAAAATTCGCTGGCATATGAAATATAGAGAACTTCGGATCCTAAATTTTATTGTTGTTAATGTTTTCGGGTATTGGTTCACGAATGAAATATTATTTGTTTGAGCATATATAAAATTCAAACCATACCTTCAATTTAAATGCAAATGAAACACGAGTGAACAAAAACGCCATTTTAGATTCATGGCAAACTTTTATTGACTTGGAAATATTCAACTATAGAGAAAAATTCCCCATTGGAACACTAAATTTTGAAACACATGTGGAAAGAAAACATTATAGATTTACGGTATCAGACCAATTTGTACAAAATTAATATATATACAAAGTCAATATAAAAAAAAGTTAATATAAAAAAAAGTTAATAATAATTAAATATGAATAATAATATATAAAATTTATATATTGGTGTATACAATTTCCCTTCATTTGTAAATACAAGCATTCATTTCATCTTGCTCTATTTTCAGTTTTTTTTTTTGCTTTTACGAATAGAGTATGATTTAAAAAAACCTTCATGCCCAAAGCAACATACCATGGACTACTTCAAATTTGGGATATAATTTTGCAAACAACTGACTGAAATTGAAGTCTGAATTATTCATAATTGAGAAGCCATGAATGAAGTTGAGAGAACAGAATAGGAGGAAAATATCAAAACCAAAAAGGTCGAAAACCTTAATATAATATAGTATTTACAAGAAAGGGGAGAGAATATAGCTAAATATTCTCTGAAAGAAAATAAACAGAACAAAACATAGCAGGGGAGGCACACAAGACCTCTCTCTGCAATATTCACATATATCAACAGTAGAGGAAAATCCTACCCCATAGGAGGATTTAACTATTCACATAATTATAATTATAAATTGCGGTTGCAATTGCTATGGTGATATTTATTTACCCTAAATGACAGAATCGAACCAAACCACAGTATTGAGATTCAATTAGGATTGTAGACCATAATTTATTTAAAACCCTGACTAAAAGTCATCGACCAAAATTTGGTCTGCCGGAAATCCCCAAACGTGACCGCGAAACCTGCCGGTTTAGCTCCCGGAAAACCGGTCTAATCTCAGGCTGCCCCGGCGACCAGTCCACGATTTTCTCAGTTGATTCTTGCTTGATCTTCCGGATTTGACTATGAATTGGGACACCCTTTTGTGCAAAGTTTTCACCTTTCACACTCTCTTTGTTCTCACCATATACCATTTTCATGTTCTCCATTATGTTTTGACAACAAGTTTCACTACACACAAAACAAAACTACAAGGATAGAACAAAACAACTAGTGCATATATATTTACTAGATAGACACGTTTGTATGAGTATGTATATGTATATATATATACACAGACTTGGAGAAGAGAGGAGGTAGAAAAATATTGGAGGGAATTCAAGATTGGAACGTAAGGGAGAAGTTAAGAAAGAAGTTTGGTGGGGAGGGTTTAGCTTTTTGGGATCGTGGACAGTGTCGTTCACACATAATAAGGTTGCTATAATCACACGAGCACTATATATATCTTAGGTACAAATTAAAACACGTATTATGTTGAGGTTTCTTCACCGTTGGATTTCCATGATTGCTGAATCACGTGGCAGGAGAAACTAATTATGTATTCCAACTCTTAGTATTTTATTTCTCTTGATATTGTCATATCTAGTGAAGGATATCATATAAAATTAAAAGGATATAGTGTTGGTTTTGATGCTTTCTTAAGAAATTGCCATGTTGGGTAATAATGAAGGATATGCATGAGTGATTGAGCAGTAAATATTGCCTTGAAGATGAATCTTTAGGATATCACTTAGGCTGCAAGTGAATGTGGAGTGTTAATTGTATTAGTTATACTATTAGGGTTTTGAAAATGAAATATGGCATGGAGCTCCTATAATTGGGCTTATCTTTTTAAGGAAAAAGATAGTGTATTCACTCCTGATTTGATCTAATGTGTAGATTTTAACTCACTAGCTAAATGATTCAGTAATAAATACACTTCATTTTGAGAGATAAACTGGTTGAAAAAATATTCATAACTAAGATCAGAACTGGATCACATATTCGCATGCTTGTTTATTTATGTCTCATTGAAAAAATATTCTATTATGGGTCTCAAACCAATAACTCATAATAGATTTGAAATAAACTCATAATTATATTTAAAATTATTAATATGTATGAAATAAACTAGTAAATAGCATATTATCACACTGAAAACATGCAATGAATCATTAAGGTGAAATCATCCAATAATATTTTCCTCACAACAGCATAGGATGTTCAACCAAATGCAAACGCCCTAAAACCTAACCCCGTTATTCAAACTTAGTAAGAATTTGATTTAAAATTGTTTATTTACTCTTATTTATTGGTCAATATATTGACAAAAATATCACTCTTCATTTTGTCATTCATAAAAGAAATTTGATTATAGGTGGGAAATGCACCGAAAATATTTTGTGAATGGCGGTTGACCAAATTTTGGAGGGTGAACATCCAGAACTAGAGGGTCAATAATCAAAATAAGGAATAGCATATTTTTATATTGAAAAATGTAGTAGAAGCACATTCCAAGTGTGAGTCAATAGTCCCATCATGTTATTATTCAAAAAAATTAATTTATTTCTTCGGCAACTCAAAGACCAAAAGACCATGACCTTAGACCTTGGACGTTGTTTCACACTTTCATAAGGAGAAGTCAAAAATTGAGGAATCTGGGTGGAAGGGTATTTCAGTAAATTAAGATTGATGAGATGTGAAACGTCACTGTTGAATGATGGACGGTTAAGTTCGTTAGCTTAGAGCAAGGAAGCGGGGCTAAGTGGTCGTTATTGGAAAGGACACGTGTAATGGTCAAATGCCACGGCCACGAAATTACGTGATTCCCTTGCATCGTGTGTCAGTCAATTACGTGATTCTCCTGCAACCTATTTTTCTTTCTTTGCCATTTTCTTCATTATATAATGTTTTTTTTATTATACTGAATCACACAATTTAACAATTAATTTTAATTTTTTATTTATTAATTATCTTAATTTAAATTTATAACAACACATTTTATACTTTTTAGTATCTTTTAGGACATGGGGAATACATATATAAAGATCTCAATCAATTAAATGATTTTAAAAATGATTATAATTTGATAATACTTTCAACACTTTTAGGATGAGTGTGGTAAATGCTAAGCACATATGATACCCTGGTGATGATTGTTGAAGGAAAATGAAAAGTGTCATGAGATCCTAAGTTAAAAAGAAAACTAAATTTACATATATAAAAGGTGGATACATAAACTATTAGATTGAATACTTTATTAGTTAAAATAATATATATGTTTAAAAGGACTTGGCAAACAAACGGGTGTAAGGATTGAAGATGTTCCGACTTTTGACCCTGTTTAGGGGTTTGTAATATGCTAGACTTCATTAGGTGTTTATGATTTAGGTTAGTTTTTTGTGGAAAAGGATCTTTGGAGCAATTTTATTTTTGAAATGAATAAGAGTTCATCTACCAAATCTAAATGAGAAAATTTAGTGGATTGATTTTTATTATGCATTTATAGTCTAGGTGATTGACATTTATAGACAACTCTACTCCTGCGATTGACATAAATTATTTCTATAATGGTTCAAATATATATGTGAGGAAAGCAAAAATTTGCAAATTTAAAGTCTAGGTGATTTATTCCCTTAACTTAATTATTCATAATTTTCTTATAATGTAGTTACTAAATTTTTTATCTTTTTAATTTAGTCACCTTGTTTGGTAATATAAAAAACACCACCAGATAGCCCTTAGACAATTGCAAATGTATGTTCTATTTAAGAGAAACAATGATAGTTAATGGAATAAATTGGTATGTATATTCAATTGTGGAGTCACACTTTGAATATAAAGGATATGATGAAGGATTCACAAGTGAGAAAGATCTAAAAAAAACTACATATTCATAAGGTTTTTTTTCACGCTGTGATATCTCATGATAAATTTTTACTCTTCTTAAGACTTAATAACAATGTGACTCTTTGATGATTAGAGTCTCCCAAGTTGTGTACTATCTAACATAAGTGACTATCTGTCATGTAATACGGGGATTGACTTGATCATGTTTACCAATGTTTATTCTAATTGGTAACATGTATGATCGAGATAATCACGATCATTTTACACTACGCCAAAATTAATATTTAACAATGTTCATTCAACAATGCTTATGTATTGAACGTTGTTAAATGTAAGGCAAAAACGAATTAACGACAAGAAAGCGTTGTTAAAGGTGTTATCTTTTATTATCTTTAACAACGTTTATTTAAGCAAATGTTGTTAAATGTCATACTTTATATATTTAACAACATTTCTTCAATAAGCGTTGTGAAATGTGTTATCGAAGAAAACATGGTTAAAAGTGTTATATTTAACAACACTTATTGAAGTAAGCACTGTTAAAGGTGTTATCTTTAACAACACTTATTGAAGAAAACGTTTATTGAAACAAGCGCTGTTAAAGTTTCATATATTTAACAACACTTCTTCAATAAGCATTGTTAAATGCTTGTTTTAGTGAGCGAAAATCTTTTTAAATTAAAAAACAAAACCTCACACAATAATACAAATCACTCGGTTTATTATTTTTCTTACTTTTCTTCTTTTCCATAAGTTACATACTTTTTTCCCCTCTTTTTTAGTTTTTCTCTTCAAGCAAGTTATCGATTTTTTGGTTTTTCTCTTCAAGCATAAGGTAAATTGTTATCTTATTTCAGCTCATTTATTTCTCTCTTAGTGTGATCTTTATTTGTTATGAAGTTATGCAGCTATGGTGAAGTTATCGATTTTTGGTTTTTCTCTTCAAACATAAGGTAAATCATTATCTTATTTTAACTCATTTATTTATCTCTTCACTAATAGTGTGATCTTTATTTGTTGTGAAGTTATGCAACTATGGTATTATAGGTTTTGGCTATGGTGAACATTGGAGGAGAAAGAATGAACAATTTGCATAAGATTTCATTATTCATATGTTATTTTATAATATTGGAATCCGTTAAGGTTGAATGTTGTTGAAGTCGTTGCTGATTTAACACATCTATTGTAAATATGGTGGAGTTGGACATGTTTGTCATGTGTTTGATAGTGCATCTGATAGAGATATTATATTATTTAGAAAGTAGACATTTAACAGTGTTTGTTCAGTTAGCGCTGTTAAATGTCTACTTTCTACACGCTACAAAAAACACTGGTAAATATAACTTTATGTATTACTGCGCTCACATAGAAAGCGCCAAAAAAATGTTATTAAATGACAATTTTAAACACTGTTGTTTTACTATTCTGGTATAGTGTTGATATAATCGTTATCCTAACAACCACATAATCAAAATCCTATATAACCAGCATTGCCACTTTATAGATTTTTAATATATATTTTTTTCATTTAAGATGTTTAATAAGGATGATAATGGAAACGCACATGTAATATCTACAATGATTTAGATTTGGGACTAGATGCTAATTGAGGTCTCAGATTCTAAAACTTCCTAATGAATTAGATAGTCTAAATAATGAGTTACTCAATCTGTGGGTACAAGGACCCACAAATCCTAAGTTTCTAAATATATATACATACAGTACAAATAATATTAATGACGATGTTAATAAATTTTTAATGTTCTTATATATAATGTTTCATGATAATATTGATGGTTAGATCTTTAAATTAACTATCTATGAATCAATTTACCTTGTGAATGCTGATAGAGAGATCTTAGATATTTAATAACATGTCTTATTAACTCAAACTTCCTTTTGAATTGTGTTTATTTAAGTAAAATAATTGTGCTCCTTTTGAATATTTGCGTTTGGATAATATTTTATTTTTCTTTTTAATTATCTAAAATAACATATTGGAATATAGGAAATATACAAAATTGCATTAGTTGATTGTAGTTTTTTTCAATATTTTCTAAACACTCGTACATTCTTTGAGTACTCAAAGATATGCTAGTAATAAACCTGACAAATATTCACATAGATCTAGGATGAAAACAAATCCAAAAATATAAATGAAGAGATGCACTACCCCAATTCATTCAAACAAATAGTACTGTGAGTTATTAACTTGTAATAGAACTTTTTTCCATTTCTCTCTATATAACCAAATATGTTGCCATAAAATCTCACTTGTCCTCGTCCTGTATCATTTCTTGTCTCTAGTCCTGTCTCATTCCTTGTCTCAAACTTATCAAAAAAATAATAGAAAGTCACATTTTGATTTGTGATCCAATCTTGAACGGCCACTTCATCTTGGAAACATAGAATGTGACATCTTGGATGCTTCATTCGGATCCTCGTCTAAGACCAAGTTCAAAAACATCACTATCCACCAACAAAAAGCCACTACAACCTAGCATCCTGAAAATTAGATCCACCGTAATGTATGGGTTACGATGAATGAAACTTGGAATTGAAGATGCATAGGCATAATAAGGTAGTGTAGTGCAGGGTCTACCGCCATTATATTATGATCGATTACCACCGCACCTCAATTTAATTTAACAGATTGAATATAATATTCTACAATATAATATAATAATTTATCTGCTAACTTCATAGCATATACGTTCACATGCTCTTTTCAACTATGACCAGACTCATGTATTATTTTAAAAGCTTAATTATATCTAACATTATTATTGTAAAGTTTGCCATATCGTTGTAAAGTTTGCAATATCATTGTAAAAAAAATATTTAATACTTTAAATTAAATATTTATTATAGTTTTAATAATTAAAATAGTTTCCTTATGAGTATAATAGTTTTTGTCATCATCTAACACTGTATTAAATTAAATTATTGCTTCTCAAATGCACGATTCCATTTTTTGTTTATTGCACGTGGCGATCATACATTAAAATTGAAAGTCAATTTAAATTATTGAGTTAAAGTTTTTGTTCTTTTTTTAAGTATAATTGTGTTAGAGTTGATGATATGCGAGTTTGATTAAAAAGCATCTCTCTTTATTTTTGTTAAACTTAAATGATTGAACACTAACAACATTTTCTTAACTTTTCCCCTAAGGAATCATAAAATTTGTCCATTTTTTATTTCATATTATATAAAGAATATACAATTATGAGAGGTTAAAAAATCCAAGGAGATTGTGGTTCTTATATTGTATTAGAGTAAACGAAAAAACACATCTAAATAATGGCCTCTTCACATGTTTAATAATTGGTCAAACATAGCGTACTTACAGATCTTTGAAGTGGAAACACGAGAAAGACCACAGCAAAAATATTTCACATTGACCGTGGACTAGAGAGTAGATTGATAATCCTTGATGGGAAATATGTTTTGATTATGAGTTTAAAATCTGTGCATCGATAGTGTAAAGTTTTTTACACTGTCAGTACATCAATCACCATTGATTTGTATTACTTTTGTTTTGAGAGTCAACGGTGATTAACAAACCAATGGTGGATGATTGGCTGACAGTGGAACATTTACATTGTCAATATATACATATTAAATCTTTTGATTATTAATATTAACTATTCTTTGAACAACATGTTCTTAAATTGTAATTATGATTATGATTATGTCAATCGGACTATAGTCATCAACTAGCATAGGTTCAAATGAACTTATTTATAATTAAAATTTGTTCCTCAATTTAATGTGGCCTTGTTAATTTGATTCAAAACCATTGCAATGTGATATGGCTTGTATTATGATAATTTAAGACCATATCACAATTACAAGATGATGATGATGTAATTAATCATAATTACAATTAGTGGCCAAGATAATGTTGTTCATAATTTGAAACCATGCTACAATAAGCTAAAGAAGGAGTCAGGATATCATATACATGCTCTATTATAAATTTAATCAGTAAAACATATAAAACCATATCAAGATATGTAGAATGTTTATGAAAACAAAAAAAGATGAATGCACTCACAATAATATATAAGATTTATACAGTGTCATTATATCATCCACCATTGATGTTTAATTATTGTTAACTTTTAAATAAAAAAAAGTAATCCAAATGAAGGATA
This sequence comes from Lupinus angustifolius, assembly GCF_001865875.1. Classification (NCBI taxonomy): domain Eukaryota; kingdom Viridiplantae; phylum Streptophyta; class Magnoliopsida; order Fabales; family Fabaceae; genus Lupinus; species Lupinus angustifolius. Next base: position 51,247 of record NW_017721752.1, on the reverse strand, counting down.
AATGATTGTGTGCATGAGTATAAATCTTTACACTGTCAGTGTACAGATTTTACACTCTTATGAAAAATAATTATAATTAATTATTTATAGATAGGATGATAATATTATCTTTGAAAAAAATATAAGACGGGGGCTTACTTTTTTTTAGTGGAATTGAAGACTTACCTTATTTTGCTTCTTTCATAGTGTCAAAAAGTCTTTTTATTTATTTATATAAACATCAAATTAACTAAAGAATTTAATATTTGTGTATTCTACCATCAATACATTATTATGTATAATAGTTAAATGATAGATGTTGTAATAAGAAAATAGGGTAATATGTATCAATTATAATTATTAGTATAAATATTTATATATAGTTACTATATCATCCATATTCATTTAGATTATTTTTTCTAAAGAGTCAATAATGATAAAATATCAATAAATAATGATATAATAATAGTGTATAAAACTCATATACTGTCAGTGAATACATTTTTTCCTAACAAAAATCTTACATCATATATGCTTATACTATTTTATATTAAGGAAAAGGAAAAATACAAATTACATGATGGGCAAGTCAACTACATATTACAGCGTTTTCTTATTATGATTTCCAACTAACTTAACCTCCTCAGAAATAAATAACAAATACGAAGTTAACAGCTTAGATATTAAAGAATTCCTGAGAGCATAAACTTTAGAAAATAAATAATATCCATAGCAAATTACAAGGAAAGTGCAAAAGTATACGCTGTGATTCTGATTCTTCACCGAAATAGGTAGCTATATATAATACACCACCCATCACTTTCGCTTCCCCCATTCTATTTTTCATGTCTTTCCCTTCTTATCATTTACTATTCTTTTCCTCTTTTCCCTTCATACATTTTCTTTTCTATTCATAAAAAACCGTAATTTGGATTTCATGGGTCTCTTCTTTTCTAGGAATTTGCCTTTTAAATTTTGCCTTCCTGTCATTTTCTCGAACAAAATCTCTGGGGATTTTTTCCCCAGACAACTTGAGAACATGATGTGCTTGGTGGCACGCACGGGAAGACATTTACAACGTTATGACGGTGGCTGTCGCCAAGTTGTGGGGTATGTCTTCTCTCATTTTTTTGGTTCTGGGGTTTGGTTTTTTATCACAAAGTTCTCATCTTTAATATCTGAAATTAAATATGATAGACCCAATTTGATGTTTAGAAACTTTTCTCAATTGGGTTTCTCATAATGGCTTGAAAATGCTGCATTTGATTATTTTAATTTTGGAAATTATTCAATAATGTGAATAAAATATTCGAAGATGAAAGACCCAACTTCAAATTTAGAACCTTTTCTTAATTGGGTTATCTCAAAATTTCTAAAAAAATGCTGCCTTTGAATTTGATTATTAATTATGTTTATTGTTTATGGTTTTAAATTTAAGTTTCTTTTTTGCGCTAATATATTGCTAATCTGAAAATGAACAGATGCATTCCATATAGATATAGGCTGAAGGGAAACCAAAACAAGGAATTAGAAGTTCTTGTAATTAGTGCTCAGAAGGGTAATGGAATGCAGTTCCCTAAGGTATTGATTTTCCGAGTTCTATCATTTCCCCCCAACTTGTATATATATGGAATTGGTTCATTTTCAACGGTATGTTACTGACATGTATATGTTGTTTGTTTGGCTTCAGGGAGGTTGGGAGATTGATGAGTCCATGGAACAAGCTGCTTTAAGAGAAACCATAGAAGAAGCTGGGGTTGTTGGCAGTATTGAAGTTAGTATAAGCAATCACATTTTAGCTTTGAGTTTATTCTTAAACATTGCAACTTTGTTTCTTACCTTTGTGTGTTTTGCATATTTTTGCAGAGTAAATTGGGCAAATGGTTGTATAAGAGCAAACGCCAAGACAAGTTGCATGAGGGATATATGTTCTCTTTGCTTGTCAAGAAGCAATTAGAGAATTGGCCAGAGAAGAACATCCGAGATCGAAGATGGGTAAGTGTATACCTGATTTACTTATCAATTTGTCTTCCCATTTAGGAAATTGGGTAGTCTTATTTTTTGTTGGTGCTCTAAAGTTTCTTTGATTTGCATCATGTAGATGACTGTTGCTGAAGCAAAAGAAGTTTGTCCATATACTTGGATGAAGGAGGCTTTAGATGTATTGGTTAGTAGACAACCTCAAATCTAGCCAAAAAGGAAAGAAATATAAGTAGCATGTGAACCTTGGACATTCTCTTGGTTTTCTAATTTGCAACGTGGCAGTAACAGAAACATTAACAAGTCTTGAGAGCCCTGAAATTCAACTTATTCACCGCGAAACTGCTATTTTCCTTTGGTGATTGTTCCTGTTTTCAAATTCTGTGTATGTGCCACCGAAAATACATCAACAGATTACAAATTTATAGAATGTAGTTGAAAGATCTAGTGATAAAAGTTAGGAGTAGATGTACAAATTCAATTCATTCATTCTTTCATTCATTTGATTTGTTTGTAATGAGAGTTTTAATATTAGTATGTGTAATACCTATTCTTTTTCAGCCCTTTGTCTAAGAAATCAGCTTGGCATCTGTGTCTAAAGATTTTCAATAAAGTTATGCAAGTTCTTTTGTTTAAAGTGTGAGCATTTACATGGAGGGTCATAAGATGAAAGAAAACCAGTGGCAAACATTTCAGCCTTCTTCTTGGAAAATTATTATTTTTAGTTAATATTTTCCCTAATTGAGATTTAGTTTTAAACTTACTCCATATGCTTCTATTCTATGCTATATGGCCATATAGTACTTGTTAGGACACAATTTTCATTTTTCTCCACTACCATTTCACTGGTGAATGATATATCTAAGTTTCATGTTTTATGTACTTTCTCCTTTAAAAGTAAGAAAACAAGTTATAATAGTTCTCATAATAAGAAGGATGAAGTGAACTTCAACTGTTCATAGTGGATACAGACATTATTGATAGAGGATTAAGGCAACAGAGTATTCCTCATTGATGCAGATTTATAATCATACGCATAAATAAATAGTGTAGTATTTCAAAATTATGAAACCATAGCTTCATGGTGCTGTGACATTCAGGCAAACACACTAAAAAAAGGTTTGCTTACCATACACAACTAACAACCCAAACAAAGAAGATAAAGAGCATGAGTCATTTATATTGTGTATACTGTGTGATACCATCTAAATAGGGTAGCTAAACTTTTGTGAACATCTCTGCAATGGATCATAGTTAAGTAGAGAGTAATTTATCCTTCTTAAATCCTTAAAGTAATGGATTGTAGTTAAGCACTTAGGCCATTTAATTGTCACAAGTATTATCTGAAGTATGTAATTTTGCAAGAATGAATATTTGTGGCTAGCCCAATATCCAAGATGGCCCTCACATCATGTTAGAATAGTTGTGCCCAAATCATCAAAAATGACTTTTAGTTTAAATATTGTGTTAACCAAATGTGTCTCACTTATAGGCAAGAAAGTAATTCCATTTGAATTGACTGACTACCTTCTAACCAATATTGCTTATAGGGATCTAGTATCACCATTTTAGTTTTATGTATAAACGTGTGCATAAACAAAATAGTTTATTACTGTAACTAATAACATATTATTATTCTTCTTCACCTTGATATAAAATCGTAAAGGTGAAGATTTAAATCATTTTTAGCTTATTTCCCATTTTAACTTAATAAGGCGGAAGAAAATCAATAATGTTCGACAAACATTATTAAATATGATTGTAGAATATACATTTAATAGCGTTTGTTTCATTAAGTATTGTTGAATGTATGACTCAAAGATTTAACAAAACTCATTGAAGCAAACACTATTGTTTCTCACACATTTAACGACCTTTTGTTTCAGTGAACGCTATTAAAAATCATACATTCAACAACGCTTGTTTTAGTGAGCGTGAATTTTTGTAGGTTTAAAAACAAAACCTCACTCACATTTAATAATGTTCGACAAACATTATTAAATGTGATTGTACAATATACATTTAATAACGTTTGCTTTACTAAGTATTGTTGAATGTATGACTCAAAGATTTAACAAAACTCACTGAAGCAAACACTATTGTTTCTCACACATTTAACAACTTTTGTTTCAGTTTCAGTGAACGCTATTAAAAATAATACATTCCCAACAAGATTGTTTTAGTGAGCGTGAATTTTTGTAGGTTTAAAAACAAAATCTCACTCACAATAATACACATGTCATTTAGTTTTCTATTTCTCTTATTTTTCTTCTCCACAAGTTACCATTCTTTCTCTTTTGTTTTTGGTTTCTCTCTTCAAGCAATTTATCAATTTTTAGTTTATCTATTCAAGTATAAGTGAAACATTATATTATTTTATGAAGATTTGATGTGGCTATTCAAATATTAACTATAATCCATTTATTTCTTCAATTAAGGAAGACAAAAAATTCATAGATGATAATCATCTACATTCTTATCATTTTTATTCCTTTCATTAGTGCATATAATCTTCTTGCCCTTTCTCTAATTCCTTTAGGTTCTACATCATTTTTTGTTTAACTTCTTTTTTGGTGTATTCAACCATATGTCCTCTTGCCTTATTACCAGAAGCATCCTTCTTTTTTTTGGTGTATTCTACGTTATGCATTCATGTATTTTTGTAAGATGCGTGAGCTTGGGCTTGTGGGCAATAAGTTCACTTTCGTAGTGTGTTTAAGACTTATGTTGGGTTAATGGATTTGAATTAAATGAGACAAATTCATGCAATGGTCTATGAATTAAGTTTTAAGAATGATGTTTCTATTGTTAAATCTATGATAAATGCAGTGAAATTGGGCATGTTTGTTATTTGCTTGATAGAGTGCATGAGGGAGACGTTGCCTCATGATCATCAATGATTTGAAGATATTGTAACATATGGAAATCGGAGATTTAATAACGCTATAAAAAGTAGACATTTAATAACGCTATAGAAAGTAGACATTTAATAACGCTATAGAAAGTAGACATTTAATAATGCTTGTTTGACTGAGCACTATAAAAAGTAGACATTTAAAAACATTTGCTAGAGTGATCAGTGTAGAAAGTGTACACTCAAGTGAGCGCAGTTAAATGTTTACTTTCAATGGCGCTTCAAAAGTGTCGTAGAATCTAATCCTACATTCTACTGTATTTACATAAACAACTTGAGAGCGCTATTGAATGACAAATTTAAACGCTATTATTTCGTAATTCTGCTGTAGTGTTACATAATCAAACATAGAGTAAATTTTCTCATAAAATAACTTTGGAGAATATCAACATTCATCTTATTTGAGAAGTCATAAGGTTATCAAGTGGTTAGAATAGATGATTTAAGAAATGACGTAACAAGGAGATAAAGAGGTTGACAATTTCAATCTCACTACTACAAATACAAACATTTGCTATAGAAAACATTCATCTTATCAAAATCTTGGAACTAAAAATCATCAAGTAATTGTGAATACTCATACCAATATAATAATTATATTCTTTTCTTAATTGTAAGACAGTTATATTGTTTTTCCCTCTACATTTATTATTGAATGATTTTAATTTGTCATTTTATTACCTTATCTTATATAATATCATTATTTTAATTGAATTTATAATTAATTAACTTTAACATGACCCATTTCATATTCAAACCTTTCATTTTTATCTTTAGTCCATATTGTTCTTTAATGTCAAATGAGTATAATTGTTTTTAATCAAATTTACATGAATTTAATATATATATATATATATATATATATACATATATATATATATATAAATAATATAATATAAACGACAACTCAATGCATGAGACTCTCATTTAATGAAGTCCAAGGAGGATAGATATATGCAACCCCATCCCACAAGTGAGAGGCAATTTGCATAATTTGAATATGTGACCTCATAGTCACTAAATAAAAACTTTACCATTGTGTCAAGTTCACCATATATATATATAAGAGATATCCGTTTACACCCAAGTTAAGTTAAACTAGTTACATTCAATCTCAGTCATCCATTTTCTTAAATCTAATTCACCAAATTGGTTAAACTTAAAAGTTATTTAAGATTTATTTTTTCTCTCTCATCATTTATTTCACTCACGCTTATGGTTCGTTGGATTTAAGAAAATGGATGAGTGAGATTGAGTGTAACTAGTGTAACTTAACTTGAGTATAAACAGATTCCTCCTCATATATATATATATAATCAAGTGAGAACAGTCATGTATATAAAAAATATGAGAATAATAAATCTGAGCATTACAACCAATCATAGATAATTAGAATTAAAAGTTAGTTATTAGTAATAGGATAGTTATGTGAAAATATTTTTTAATATTGACCGTTTAAATAAGATCTTATGATACATATTAATTGTTCTAATTTCTTACAACAACACATTGTTGTCACTTGAGTTTGTTCTCGCTCCCTATATATATATATATAAATAACTCATATGTGTCAAAATTCAAGTCTATTATCTTTCGTTTCTTAAATTTTGTTATCAATATAATTAAGTCAATAAGATCTCGAACAATTATGATAAATCATCTATTTCTCTTGTAGATTAATTCCATAAATAGTGAGAATTCATTTGACTCATTTAATATTTTGAAAAATAATTTCATAAATAGTGAGATTCATTTGACGAATTTGAACATGTTGGGAAACATGAATAGTTAGATTTCTCAATTGAATTTAGAGTTTAATATTAATGTAATGACAATATAATTATTTATATATTTTTAACGTATTATTCATTATTTATATATTAATTATTATTGAATCTTAAATAAAAATATTATAAACAAATGATAGATGATACACTGACCATATAAAAAACTTACATGATTATTACATAAATATTAAAACCTTCAGTTTAATTGAATAGTCAACAATATTTATAATGCAATTTTTATTTGAATGATGTACATTAATATTGAATGTATTTTAGTAGATATATTGAATGCATTTTAATATTAATGTATTTTAATGATTTCTTTCCTTGTATTGAATGCATTTTAATACTTGCTTGTGATTCATTTGCACCAATTGAAATTAAGCCAACTCTTAACCAACTAATAGCTTTTTATATTAAATAAATTTAAGCAAGTCAACCATTGGATTGGAAATTTATATCCAATAAATCTCATATATCACATCACAAAAATTCATAACCATTTAGAATCCATGTATATACATCAAAATTAATAATATATATTTTAAGTATATGAAAGAAAGAGTTATTTGATTATATATATATTGATATTAATTTTTTTACAAATTTGAGATAAATAATATGGATGGTATATAATTATTGATCAATAAATGGATCCACATAATTTACATTTTATAAAACTTTTTAATGATTAAGAGTTAACATAATTTAATTTGGTGTAAATAGATCATTCATCATATATGTATATGGAGTGACTCAAGTGAAGAAATTTCTCATATAAAAACTTAAGGAATGATTCACTTACTCAAAGAGTAAGTTTTTTAAACTTACTCATCATCATAGTCATCAATTATATGGACATATAATGACTTACTAATTCAAACCATTGAATTTCAATGGCTAGGATGAAGAGTAAGTAGATCTCTCCCCTAAAAACTTCACTATAGTTAGGATTAAAAGTTAGTTATTGATCACATAATATTTATGTGTATGTATCTTTTAATCTTGATTGTTCAAAAAAGATCAAATGATTCATATTAACTATTATAAGTTCTCATAATAACGCATTATTTATATATATATATATATGGAGTGGCTAACATGAGAATATTGTGTTATTGTGAGAAATAAGTTAATATGAATCATTAAATCTTATTTGAACAATTAAATTTAAAAGATATATGCATATGACTTTTTAAGTGATCATGTGACTAATAACTAAATTTTAATCTTAATGATCCATGTATGATTGTAAAACTCAGATTCATTGTTCTCACAGTTTTTGTACGAATATATTCTCATTTGAGTCACTCCTGCGTGTATACATATGAATAATATATTACTCTTATTCCTATTTACCTTCATCAACTTCCTAAAACAAATTTCCTAATAAAAAATCAATAAAGAAATGATGAAATAATAAATAATTTCATTTAAAATATTAAAAGTTTTAAAATCATTTACTACTTTCCTTGTCAAGTAATTAGCATGATTATTAAAATATTATTCTATATATTATTCTAAAATATTGTATAATTTACATTTTTCTATTTTTCAATTAATATTTTTTTAGTTTCTACAAAAAAATCATATAATCTTAAGTAATCACCCCAACATATTAATTGTAAGTTGGGAATTTCAATAAATAAATAAAAATATAAGGTACACTCAACCCAAAAAATATAATATAAAGTACATTCAATATAAAAATATATTTAATTTTCCAAATAAAATATATAAAAATTAGTCAATTAGTAATATAAAATAAGAATGTAGGTCGATAAACATGAAATATTTATCACACGCTAGTATTTAATAAAGAAAAAATTAATAAAAGTAAATACTTTTAATAGAATGATAAGATAAAAATCAATTTTAATTATATTTCTAATTGAAAGTTAATTACTATAATGTTTTATGAAGTAATATTTATTGGAAAATATTACATATTAATAGTAGGAGTATCTTCTGTCTCTTTGAGTCCATTTTATGGAAAAATCATTTGATCAAATGACAGAATTAACTTGTGGTGCGATCTGGTGTGATTTGTTTATATTAATATATTCGATCCAATTTAATCCAAATATTACATTCAGTTGGATCATTTGTATAAGTTTTTTTTTTTAAATTGGCAGTGCACATACATTTCAAAACTCTTAAATATGATGAAATATTATGTCTAATACATTTTTAAATGAGGAGTTACATGCATTCATTTTAATATTGTCAAGGTTCTCTTTACATACATTATAAGGACATAATATCATAAATCTACAATCTTATTCCTAACACCATGTTAATATAAACAAACAAAAAACTTTTGTATAACTTTAAAAAAATTATTGTATTAAAGACCACAACATCATTAGGGTCACGTCAAACTAGAATGCAAGTTCAAAGATTTGGTAATGATCATTTGATATGAATAAAAAAATATATGTACTTACTAAGTAATATATTCCCACATGTAGGGAAAATACTTATATTGTAGAGATAATATTTCTTTTTGATAATTATAATTAAGTTGTTAGGTTTCTTTTCTTTTGATATACAATACAATCACAATCAAAGAAGAAATCAATATCAATTACACAATATATCCAAAAAAAATTCTTTCTTTTAATGAAAACATCATGTTAAGATCCAAACAGAACGAAAACATTATAATATTTTGATCGATGTCTTAATATAAGAAAATCAAACTAGACCGTAAGTTAATTATGTATTTGGATCAAATGATTTTTACCTAAAAACTGATCTAAATGCACCGTGAATACCAACAACTCACTTACTAATAGATATATATTATCGGAAAGAATCTGATGTTTGTGCATTATTAATTTAAAAAATTTAAACAGTCGATACATCTTATATCATTTAGGTAGATTACTTTAATTTTCTTAAAAGTCATTTATAATTATAAGTGGACAATGAATGATAGGTTGGCAATGCGTTTAGAAATAAATTTGTTTTCTTAGTGTCTAAGGCAAAACAATTATTATTATTATAATATATTATGGTTTGAATGATGGACTTATTGACCAATCAAGTTTAAAATATTTTATTTGAGTTTTTTTTATCAAGAAAGATCACATGTCTAAAAAAAATCATATTTTCATGTTCCAAATCAATCATATTACAATAAATAATTAAAAAATTTGTTTTCTTTTTTTATGATTGCTTTCCTAAAATAATTGACATTTTTTAATAGGATTAGTACACAATGAAACACCAAATCTTAAAACAGATAATCTCCATTCAATTTTTATAGGCATGAAGGGGTGATATCGACATTTTGCAGTTTGCTCCATATGTCATATCCTTGGCCTATCTATATAAATTGGAGTTCGGTGTTGGTACAAAACACAGTCTCTCTCATTCTTGATATGTTTCAACACACAATAGTGTTGCTACTCAGTCTTCTGTCATTTTCATTCCCAACACAACTTATGTGTTTCCATGAATTGGCAGATAATATTCATATCTTATCTCTTCTCTTTCTCAAAAAACCCCATGATTTTTGCATCAATATTTTTGTATTTACCAGCACTTGATTTTGAAAAATAGCACACTTTTAGGTCCAATTGTGAAAATAGAGCATTACCTCCTCTACTAGTCCATTGTCACCATAGAATTGCATGATTTTGATGATAAATACTTCACTTAGAAGTATGGTTTTGCTTTCACTGTATTAGGGAACATTCTCATGGAGGATTACTGACCCATTCCCGTGGTTTTGACAGTGTATATTGAAGAACTCTGCGTTAATGGCAATGCTGTCATTTTGGATCAGGACTTGGTAATCTTCTCCTTACTTTGGCCTATGTTCTTCCCTTGCTTCTCTTTCCTGCACAAAGTTTTGTGTTTTGTGGATTTCACATTTTCTAATTTAAAGGGTTTCCTGGGCTTTAAAGATTAATATGTTGCTCCTTTTGTTTTCCTTGTTTACAATTTGTTTGTCAAGTTTCCAAAGTCCATGTCATTGGCAAAGTCTACTAACCATGTATTTCAACTATACTCCACAAATTGCTTTAACGTCATGCTTTCAACTTCTTATTGAGTGCTAGTCTACAATTCAGATTTAATGCATGTATAAACATCATCTCTATCTAAAGATTTAGATCCTAAAAATTAACGATTTCATATTTAGTCTTATGAGCTGTGATTGCAATATCCTTCACAACTAACACTTGTAGAGGAAAATTAATATAATGGATCCGAAATTAGTTTCACTAAATTCGGGTTTGTAGAGTTATTATAATTTTTTTAACTATAGTCATCAGTTGTTATTACAAAAAATTTGTTGCAATCACTCAATAGCTATTAAGGATGATATTGCAATAAGAGTTTGTATGGACCTCAAGATTTCAAAACAGACTATATATGAAACTTGTAAACATTTTGTGAATAAATCTTTCGATGAAGATGGTGTTTATATGTGCAATAAATATGAATTAAGGACAAGGGCACTCCAAATGGAAACAAGAAGTTGAAGGCATCATTCTTGATGCAAAGACAATTTGTTGCGGTAGCTGAGGTATTCGGGCTAGTGGACTTTAATTTAAAATCATGAAGTTTTGGAAAGACAAATATGCTATAGAGAAGCATACTAAAGGAGATTAACACCTAAGTTTCTCCGCTTCTTAATCTATCTCTCAATAATAATCTGTCATTTTTTTACATTAATTTCTCTCCCATTAGGCCTAGTTGCTAGGGTTTATTGTTATTAGTCTTCAAAACCAAGGTCAACCTATAAAATAGAAAAGTGAAATCTATAAAAGTATAAATCATAAAGCTTTAGATACGAGAGAAGCAACAAGGAAGGTAACATTACCATCAATAGTGTTTAGTTTACTATTACACAACGGTGTTTATTTTTCATAGTTTTGATTGTTGCTTGAGTCCCAATGAGTTCCTAACTAAAGGTGCTTCGCTTATAACTAAGTTTTTGTTGCATAAAAATATCATATCTAAAGGCCCAATGATTGTTGTTTGAGTCCTATATGATATTTTCATTTGTGTTTCCATCTTATTAGAAAACCATATTTTATTAAAAAGAAAATTATGAAAATATAAATTAATATTTTTATATTATTTGTTTGAATTTGATTAATAAGAGACATGAGAACATAATTTTTTGAGACATGAAAACATGAGTTTTTGGGACATGTAATCTTTGTTAGATCTTGTTATGTTATAATTTCCATGGATACCATATGTTGCATGATTACTGGATATTGAATGCACTATGCCTTGAGTTTTACATAATGGTAATTATAGCATGTTATGATAATAAATATGATATTACTTTAAAGGAATCGATGTATATATAGGTATATCATGAACAAAGTTTATGTTATTGATTACAATGGTTGGATATGACCATATATTGCATTACTGTATTGAAAGCATATGCCTTTAAAGGGCTATCCATTATTGATAAGAATCGTGTCTGAAGTTCCTATCTTAAGTCTCTATCCCATCCAATCAGAGTTTTACAACTTATAATAATATGTCAAATCATTTAAATTAAAAGTAGTCTATGTTAACAAATATAACATCTTATGATTTCAGCTCTCATCTTCTAAACATGTTTATTGTTATCATTCCAACTAAAGTCCTTTCACTTCATCTTTCCCCATGTTTATTCTTCCTCATCTTTCACCAAAGTTGGTTCAAGTTCTCTAACCAGTTATCTATTACATAAAAAACGAATTTTACTATAAGAAAGATATTTTATTAGAACACTAAGCTAATAATAACCAAAATATGAAACAAAAATTTGAAAGGGGAAAATAAGTGGGGCTGGCGTTAAGCCATGGTTAGAAGAAGTGAAAGAAAAAGAGGTAGTAATCAAGAACCGCTTGAGAGAATGGGTGGTAACACAGTGACAAATGAGTAAGAAGAAAATGTGATAAATAGGTAAAATCAAATTGTGAGTTTTGGATAAGGGTTTAGAGCGGTTACAACGGTTTAAACAATGGTGAAATTGGCAAAAGGTTGTGGAATGTGAGGAGGTTAACAATGGTGATAGAAGAACCACTAAGGAGATTTGGTTGGGGTGAGAAGAATAAACATGTTGAAAAGGGGAGAGATGAAATGAAAGGTTTTAGATTTACTAGCATTGAATAATTTTAATTAAAAAATGAGTTGGCATATTATTATGAGTTATAAATCTGATGGGAGAGATTTGAGAATCTTGGGTATCAATCTCCTTTTCTTTTCCTTGTTTACATTGTGTTTGTCATGTTTCCAAAATCCATGTCATTTTCAAAGTCTACTAAATACTAATCATGTATCTCAACTTATCCACAATTTTCTTTTACATCATGCAATGTTTGCTTTCAACTTTTTATTTCCCTTTGTCTATAATTCATATTTAATGCATGTATGGATGTCATCTTCATTAAAAGATTTGATCCTGGAAATTTAACAAATTCATATTTAGTTTTGAAATCTATAAGAGGTTATATTAGTTCTTAATTATGAGCTGTGATTGCAAGATCCTTCACAACTAACACTTGTAGGAAAATAATGTAATGGATCCGAAGTTAGTACTATTAACTTCGGGTTTGTAGAGTTATTATAAAAAATTCAACTATAGTCATTAGTTGTTATCATCAAAAACTTGTTGCAATCACTCAATAGCTATTAAGGATGACATTGCAATAAGAGTTTGTAGGGACCTCTAGATTTCAAAGCAGACTATGAAACTTGTTAACATTTTGTGAATAAATCTTTCAATGAATATGGCATTTATAGGTGCGTTAAATATGAATATGCCTTGAGTGTTACATAATGCTTATTATGGCTTGTAATGATAATAAATTAATATGATATTACTTGAAAGGAATACATTAATTGGTTGGATATAACCATATGTTGCATTACTGTATTGATATCATATGCCTTTAAAGGCCACCTAGTTAGAGAGGCCACTTTAAGAGGGGAAATATATCATACCAATGTAGTTGATTTGGCTCATTAGCTTTTATCTTTTTGTTGTGTGTTTTCAGAAGGCTCAGTTGTTGTGCTTAAGTAAACATGGTCGTTTAGCTGTACATATGTCTAAATTGAGTTCACTAAATATAGTTTTAATATAAAAGACATAACAATAACTTATATTAATACTAATAATAAACTCCTAATTAAATAAGAATTTTTTACAAAATAAGATAATTTCAATAATATAATAAGAGATTTCTTAAGATATTCTAACAAATTCAAAATATAATGATAATATTCTCTCAATATTCATGTATCTTTTAGATATTCTCTATATGATATTCTAAGATATTTTCTTATATTCTAATAATCTTAAATATTCTAAGATACTTTCTTAGAGGGATAAAGATTTATTGTCTCAAATTGAATTCTAAACCATGTTCTATACCAATAAAAACATACATATCATGTCAATTAAAAAATTAAACATTCATTACATTTTATTTTTCCTTCAATATCCTTATCCTTCATTATTTCACTTTTAATATCATTTTGAGACTTTTACTAATTTGATTTTATTTCTGATTTTAATAAATCTAAAACATTCAATATTTTTTCTATTTTATTATCTCATTATCTTTTTACCATCTATTAAATATATAGATTGTGACGATGAGTTCTTATACATATTTTGTTCTATATATGATATTTGTTAACGTGAGTAATCTTTCTTTTTAGTTAGATATATGTTAGCATTGTCTATTATAAAAGTTGGACAAAAAGTACTTTTAATAATATGTTGAAATAAAATAAGGATCACATATCCCAAAAAATTATTGTTTCTATGTCCTAAGTCATTCACATTATAACAAGTAATAAAAAAATTAATTTCTGCTTTTATAATTTTTTTCATAACTAGTTGGCATTTTTTATAGGATTGGTACACAATGAGACACCAAATCTTGGGACAAGTGATCTCCATTTATTGAGGTGAGTATTTGTAATAAAAATATTTTGGTAATTTGTTATTCTAAAAATTAAAAATAAGAATTTATTATTTTTCTCTCTCTCACTCATCGTTTCAAACATTCAAACTTATAAAATCAGACTCAAAAGTACAACATCACTACCTAAAAACCATAATCCCCAAAATTTTCAATCTCAATCTTACATCATCTGTTACAAGAAAAGAATATTAATTTTCAGTTTAACATCAAAGCACAACATCACTATACCAAATGGCTATCCTTTTAAAGATGATTTAATATAAACATCGGTGTAATTCAACGGGATGAGATTATATGAACAAGTCTGAAGTACACAACCTACCACATTATCTATTCACAAGTATAAATCATTCTTTAGACATTGGTGCATTCTAATATGGCTCTTACATGTTGGAAGATTGAGATTGAAATTTTTTGGTATTAGGATTCTTATGTAGTGTTGTTGTACTTTTGAATCCTGTTTTGTAAGTTTGAAGGTTTAAGATGAGGAATAAGAGGAGAGAAAAATAATAAATTCTTATTTGTAACTTTTTTAATAGCAAATTATCAAGATATTCTTATTACAAGTACTTATTTCAATATATTATTAAGAAGATTTTTTTGTAAATTTTATGGCACACAATGCTAACATGTACATAACTAAAAAAAGAAGGTTACTCATGTTATCAAGCCACTATGTATATAATATTTGTTAAATTAGCACTTTCAATAATTACCTAAATTCTCATGCATTAACTCAAACCACAATTAAAATAAAATGCATGGAATCATGATCTGTAAAATGTTAACCTTATATTACTTATATATGTTGTTAATTTGGATATCTAACTACCTTTACAAACGATCTGTCACACATTGTTCTGCAAGAACCAATTCCTTTTGTCTACAAGGTTTGGTGCAAAATTTATTGTTATGTTAATAATAATAATTTGATTATATCCTATGGTTAGCTTCCTTGAGATTTAGTCAGAATTCGAATCTCGACAAACACAAGTCACAGCTAATTCTTCCTTTAAGCAGCTATATAATTTGAGAATTTAAATTTCTTTATAGCAGTTAGCACTAATCATCAATCACCAGACATCATCCCATAATTCTAGTGAAAATGTCAGTTTTTCACACACAAACAAAATAGTAGTATAAAATATAAGGTATGGTTCAAATGAGTCCAAATGAAGCATTTTTTTTCTCCTTCTTTTTCATGGGTTAGATGAGCCAGATACTGATATGATTTTGTCATGTCATGTAATCTTAGGAAACTTCCATTGCCACTTTTACAGCACAAGTTGAAGTGATGGCAGACTTTTGGAGTTTTCTTAATTACTTCTTTGTCTCTTATAAATAGTTAAATAATTGCTTTATGCTGGCATCTTAGTTTATTTTAAAAGTTTCCGCATCAATATGTTGTGTTACTCCTTTGTATTACTCTATGTATTAGGTAATATGATTGGCCAAAAAAATATTTAATAATTATAATTTTAACTTAAATTATTCGTTTTCAACCAATCAGATATGATAGTACATGAAGTGATACAAAAAGTAAACAATGGTAATATCTATTTTAACTGGAATGAAGATTTGGGGAGGATTAAGTGTTGCTCACCGCTTAATATTTCTGTCGGTTCATTTCTTATTATCGGATCCATCAAAACATATTCAGCATCTTAAAAATACTTCCACCGTCAGATATATACTAGTGTTGTATAACTAATTCAAAATTGTGAATAATCGAACAAAGTAGGTACAATAGATTATTTTTAATTTAAAGGATCAGATCTAATCATTCATTTCTTATGTAGTTACTTTTTCCTTAAGTAATTATTTTTATAATTTATATGATTTAGGCATGTGAGAAAATTAATTAATGTTGTGCATAAACTTATTTAAAAGCAATAATGTATTACTTTATCAATGAATAATTAATTTATCTGTTTCATAACTTTTCATGTTGAACGTTATGCAATAATTTAAAATATTATTAAATGATTTAAATATTTAATATAATTTAATTAAAATAATCTCATTTATTTTTTGTATTAGTAGTGGTATCCTTCAACCTAAAGGTATGGAACTAATCCCTTTGACGCATGAATGTCGCTCTCAATAAGTGTTGCTCTTAGGAAACGAACTCTTGATATTTGGGTTATTCTAGAGATCTAGCAGGTCTTACACTACTATATTAATGTCTTGTCGATAATCTCATTTAATTTATAATGAAGAAACATGAAAAAGATAAATAATAAATATGTTATACTTAAAAATAAAATATAAATATATATTTAATTTCTAAAATATCAAAATATATTTGAAAAAATATTAACTATTAAATCATAAAAAAAATACAGGAGATAAGAAATATTTTATAGCAAGGACTTGTCGTAGGTTTTTTATGTAACAAGCTAGTATTTGATGTGATATACATTTTAAATCTACTAAAAGAAAACGGACCAAAACATCTTGTACTATTCATGCTCCTAACGTTTAGTGCCGCTCCTACTCCTTATTATATATATATTTCAACATGGTCTACGTAATATTAGATATGTTAATTGTTGATTAAGTGTTGAGACAAGTTGTGGTTACCTACAACTTTCAACTTGTATCAAATCAACTCTACATATGTCCATTTGGTTGGAGTGATGTTTTTGTTTAAACTTACTTTAACTATATTTGCTTGCCAATGAAAAAAGTCCTAGTTTGGGAAAAGGGCGTGACAAGCGGAATAATAAGACTTAAAATTGCCGTTTCTCTTCAATGGGCCCAAATTATTCCATTTAATTTGAAGTCAAGTAAGCGATAGATAACTAAGTAACTTTTGTTAAAAAGAATTCACCAAAGACTAGAGGTTAATCCCTTTTTAAGTTACATATTATAAAAAAAAAATAGATATTGTTGGAAGGGACAACTACACATCCTGAAAATTATTAGTTTCTTATCCAAAACATTAGAAATACTCTTGGTAGTACAAAAAATACATATTATTTTCCTGAGTGTTATTGATAGTTTGTACTAATATCATAATTCAATCTTACAAACATTCACAAAGTATTAAACCAAACAGTTGAAGTGATTAAGAAGAGACAACAAGCATTCTCTTCCCAAAAAAATTATTATCTCCATATCCCAAATTAATTAAATCATGTTAAGTAATATAAAAAAATTATTTTTTATGATTATTCTTTTTAAATAAATTAAAACTTTTAATTAGATTAGACACACAATTGGAATATAAAAGTGGGAGAGATGATTTCAATATCAACCACTATAGTTAATTATGAGTTTTCTTAAGAAAAGCTCGTAGAAGAAACTTTTATAATATATGGGGCACAAGAAATTATAATTGTGCTGGCGTCCTTGACCTAATAAAAAAATTTGTTATAGGATTTTGAAATACATGTAACTAGAAGTTTAAGAAGTTGAAAAAGTAGGTCTAGACAAATCAGGCTGGTCCTCACATGGATGACCAAACACAAATTTATCACCAATTAAATTGATCTGTCTCTATAAATTGTGGGTATAGAAAAGGAGACAGGACTAGCTTTCCAACCCAATTACCTTAAAAACAGC
Source organism: Lupinus angustifolius (assembly GCF_001865875.1). Classification (NCBI taxonomy): domain Eukaryota; kingdom Viridiplantae; phylum Streptophyta; class Magnoliopsida; order Fabales; family Fabaceae; genus Lupinus; species Lupinus angustifolius. The sequence continues at coordinate 33,068 of NW_017721752.1, read as the reverse complement.
TAACTTTTATTATTATTGCTGCATGTGTATTCTGGTTGTGGATACTCACTATATCAAAGTATGAAGTCCACAAGAATGTGTAAAGAAAAAAATCTCACCTATACATTACTATATATATTGTTTTCGTACTAGTTTCTTCCTTTGATATAGAATATGAATTGTAATATAAGTTAGATAGGTTTCGAATAAGGATATATGTCTCAAGTCAATTATATTTCATTAAATAATATTAAAAAATATTTTGTATTTTTATAATTTTGTATTTTAATTATGTGATATTTTTTAATTGGATTGGAACACAATTAAAAAAATGGGACAAGTAATCTTCATTCTCCTTTTTACTAGTCTCACTTGTAATTTCCTTTCAAAACTAGACATTTTCGTTCATATAGTTGGGAATGACATTCTCAATCGTGTGAAAGTTTAGGTGCTTATAATTCCAAGTATTGTTTGGTGGAGTGAAAGAAAATTCCCCTTACCCTAACTTCAATGTTAGAGATTTGAAAGATAGATAATAGGATGTCGAAGTAAATGTTGCATACAAGCTCAAATCAATAATATAATATCATTATAATATTAAAAGGAATAATGAAGATGAAGGTAGAATGATAAATAATGTATGAGATGAATAGATGAAGCAAACACAATTGTGAATTGGGAGAGGCAACATTGAATCTAGGTATAAGAGTGCAAAGCATTTGAATGTCTTGAGATGCATCAAACTAAAGCATAAAAAATAAAAACCAATGTGATATTTTCAAAAATTATAAATGTATGTCAATTTTGTGTTTGGGTTCAATGGGTCTATGAATTGTTATGGTTCCAACTAAAGTAAAACCCAAAAACCATGTTCATATTGATTGCGTCTATATGTATAAAAATGTCTAAAGAAAATCCACATATTAAATCAACCCATAAAATATGGATTGAATTGGTTGAAATTGCTTTGGTAAGGCCATAGGAAAATAGCTTATAAGCTTGTCAACTTGTTTATTTGATCAAAAATAAGATATGTAATTGTGTTTGACATTATAAGTTTATATTTGATATTTACTTAAGAATGCCTATGAGTTGTGAACTACTATTTTATTTCATTTTACATTCATCAATTAATTTATCACTAATCTTACCATCCAGATTTTAACTAATCAATTACCTTATAAGCCTATAATTTTAGGCTCATAGCTTAGAATTTTTTTATTATAAAGTTTCAATTATCCAACATAATCATAGACTCATAGATACCTGATTAAAACATGGAAGCCATTTCCAAACCTTAAAAGAAATTTGACCTTGTTATCATATCACCTTACAAATTTCAATGTTAACATTAAATACACAGCAAAGTAATTAATTGTGAAACTATATTGAAGGAAACGTATTTGTTGACTTTTAAGTAATTAATATTTTTACTATAATAATATGACACCCTGTTGAGTCATAAATAATGAATAATTTATATCACCCACTTCAATTGTACAAGCAGTCTTCTTAAAAAAGACAGAAGGATTAAAATGAACTAAGAAAGGAAAAGACAAGAAAAGCAATAATAGTTGATTATTCACTCTTATGAGCATATACAGCTAGGGTTCCCTTTTGCCAATGTGTCTTCACAGCCTGGACCTCCAATTTCACTACCTTTCTCTCAATGTGACACACAATCTTCTTATCAATAGATAAATGGGTTTTCTTTAAGCATGTTGGTAGAAGAAACTAGTGAATGGTTTTAGGCCAATAATGCATGACACGTTTTCATTCACATAAAATAAAACAATGTATTAATTTATTATCATTTTCAATTTTAAAAAAAAAATCCAAATAAATAATAGATGATATATTAATTGTATATAAATCTTTATATAAATGTATACTTAGCTTTTTTTGTACTATCAAAGATATTTTTCATCTTATTTGAGATTCATGATTACACATATCGGTCTCAAAAGAGTTAAACTTTAAGTTTTTAGTCATGTTAAGATCTAACGAGATCTTACTCCACTAAACTAACTCATTCTTTTTGTAATACCTAAGCATTGTTATATGTTGTTAAACTAAACACATAAATCCTAATCTAAAAATAGGAGGTTACTCAAACCTTGACTTGAACCATCTCCTTGGTTTCTTCCACCCATAACCTTACTCACTCACTCACTCCAAACATAAAACCCAATCTTTTTTTTCTCTACTCTCATCACAATAACAGAGAAAACCAAAATGCAAAACCCCTTCATTCTTTTCCTCTTTCTCCTTCTTCTCCCTTTAGCAAAACCAGATCTTGCTTCTGAACGCGCCGCATTACTCTCCCTCCGATCCTCCGTCGGCGGCAGAACCCTCTTCTGGAACGCCACCAACCAAACCCCATGTAACTGGGCCGGCGTCCAATGTGAACACGACCGTGTCGTCGAGCTCCACCTTCCCGGAGTAGCACTTTCCGGCCAACTACCCACCGGAATATTCTCCAACTTAACCCAACTCCGTACACTCAGTCTCCGATTCAATGCCCTCACTGGTCACATACCTTCGGATCTAGCTTCCTGCACCAACCTCAGGAACCTTTATTTGCAACGAAACCTTCTCTCTGGTCCAATCCCTGATTTTCTGTTCGGTTTATCCGATTTGGTTCGGGTTAATTTGGGGTTCAATAACTTCTCGGGTCAATTCTCGACCGGGTTTAATAATTTGACACGGTTGAGAACTTTGTATCTGGAAGATAACAAGCTTCAAGGTTCTATACCTGATTTGAGCAATGTTATTAACCTCGAACAGTTTAATGTTTCCAATAACTTACTAAATGGGTCTGTGCCGTTAAAGTTGCAATCTTTTAGTCAAGATTCGTTTTTGGGTAACTCGCTTTGTGGGAAACCACTTAGTTTATGTGCTGGTGATGGTAGAAATGGGAGTGGAAGTGGAAGTGGAAATGTTCCTGCTGAAATTGGGAACAATGGGGGAAAGAAGAAGTTATCGGGTGGTGCTATTGCTGGAATTGTAATTGGATCTGTGGTGGTGATTTTGTTGGTTGTGTTTGTTTTGATTCTTTTGTGTAGGAAGAAGAGTAGCAGCAAGAAAACTAGCTCTGTTGATGTATCAAATGTTAAGGATCGCGAATTGGAAGTCAATGGTGGTGAGAAATCAGTTAGTGAGGTGGAGAATGGTGGCCATGGGAATGGGTATTCGGCGGCTGCGGTGGCGGCTGCGGCATTGACAGGGAATGGTAACAAGGGTGGTGAGGTTGTTGTTAATGGTGTTGGAGCGAAGAAGCTGGTGTTTTTTGGGAATTCAGTGAGAGGGTTTGATCTGGAGGATTTGTTGAGAGCTTCTGCTGAGGTTTTGGGGAAGGGGACTTTCGGGACGGCCTATAAGGCGGCTTTGGAGGCTGGTCTGGTGGTGGCTGTGAAAAGGTTGAAGGATGTGACCATTTCTGAGAAGGAGTTTAAGGAGAAGATTGAAGTGGTTGGAGCAATGGATCATGAGAGTTTGGTTCCTCTCAGGGCTTACTATTTCAGCAGGGATGAGAAGCTTCTTGTGTATGATTACATGTCAATGGGAAGTTTGTCTGCACTTTTGCATGGTGAGCATTTCAATTTCCTTTTTACTTGCTTATGACTTCGCTGTCTTTTAAGATTTCTGTTGTGCTAATGAATTCAGGTTTTTCGGTTCTTTGAGACTGAATTGTTACTGCAATTTAGGAATTAGAGTTTGAGATGCATTATATGGGTTTTGTCAATATATGATTTAGCATCATGCTTTTTAGGTCCCATTGGATGCACAAGAATAGCTATTTGTCTGAATTGTCAATTGGCTATTATGCTTAAGCATATTTAGATGATTATATTTCCATGAATAACTCAGGTTTGAGTTCGATTATTTCTTAATTGGGACTCTGGTCCCTCTTATTCATTGCTTTTAAATCTGGTTGATCTTATTGTAACTGTTTTAAACATGGAACATTCATTAGCATGATGCATGAACAATGGTCTAATGATGTTTCTGATTTTCGTTACAGGAAGCAAAGGAGCAGGTAGGACACCATTGAATTGGGAACTCAGATCAGGCATTGCACTTGGAGCTGCTCGCGGCATTGAGTACCTACATTCACAAGGTCCTAATGTTTCTCATGGAAATATAAAGTCGTCTAATATCCTCTTAACCAAATCATATGAAGCCAGAGTATCTGATTTTGGCCTTGCACACCTAGCCGGCCCCTCTTCTACCCCCAACCGCGTTGACGGCTACCGAGCACCTGAGGTAACCGATCCTCGCAAAGTATCTCAAAAGGCAGATGTGTACAGTTTTGGTGTATTGCTCTTGGAACTTCTAACTGGAAAGGCACCAACTCATGCTCTCCTAAATGACGAAGGAGTGGACCTACCTAGATGGGTACAATCCGTTGTTAGAGAAGAGTGGACTTCTGAGGTTTTCGATCTTGAGCTCCTCAGGTATCAGAATGTTGAAGAGGAGATGGTTCAATTGTTGCAACTTGCAGTTGATTGTGCAGCACCATATCCTGATAAGCGCCCTTCAATGTCCGAAGTAGCACAAAGCATCGAAGAGTTATGCCGTTCTAGCTCGAAAGAGGATCAAGACCAAATCCAACATCATGATCTCATCAGTGATATATAGAATTACAAAATGATTGTTTTATGGTAATGTATCTTTGCCCAGGATTTACCACCATCTCTTGGAGTTACTACCCATATTTTACTTGCTAAATTCTTGTGTTTATTATGTTTGTATTATGTAGGTTGTGCCTCAAATTTCTTTGGCACCATACTTTGAATTTCCTCATCCTTTTCTTCTCAAATATCCATTGTGTCATACCCTTTCTTCCCAATTAATAACTTTTGGGGGTTGGTGGGGATGGATATGTGTTCAATTTATTGCTGGTGGGTTATGGTTGATGTAATTATTTCTTTTGCTTTAACATGCTTTTACTTTTGTTGAGACCTTGTTATAAAATTTATGATAATGTTGTTGAAAAAGTTGAAATTGAGATGTTATAGTCACTGTTTGGTTGGTTGACATGTCTAGTCGGTGGCATGTTACACATCTTTAATTGTTGCCAAAAAGTTTTGTGGGAAACGTGAACCCCACATGGATGATTCATACTTAGAACCAACTTTGATTAATTCATCCTTCTCATGACAGCTTGTTTAACATTTATTTATTGTCAATAGGAAAAAGGAAAGAAACAAAGAATATTTTGGCACAAAACAAGTAGGTACTTTATGGATAAATTGTTATAGTTTCTATGAAATATAAGATCAGAATATGATGTGAACTAAAGCTTAATCTATTAAACAATTTAATACCAGGGATGCATTCTCCTTGATTGCATAGATTAGGTGGCATAAAATAAATTATATACCTATAGGTAAATCATTGATGTATAACTTTTCACTACCTTTAACAAATTTAATAATAAAAAAATATTGTTAGGATGATAATAATGCAGCACAGAACTTCAAATGCCAGCTACATTGGTCCCCGCAAGCTAATTTTGGAAATGAATTACAGCAAGAGTTTGTTTATATGCTTATTATCATTTTTAAATGTTGATTTTGAAATTCAAGCATCAGTCATGGATGCATTTGACAGTGGTAGGAACTTAAAAGTTAAAACATTTTGTCTTAGGTGAATGCAACTGATGAGGGTTCATATCATAAGTATATGGTGATGGATATAATTGTGAACTTACAGTGGAACAAAAAGGTGTACATGTATATACAGTGGAACAATAAATATGTCTCTGTAACTGTAAGACCTAATCTGCAATTACCATTGTCTTAGGTGTATCCATATTATGAGAGTTCATATCATGAATATGTGGGATGAATTTCACGTACAAATTGTGAGAACAATAAATTTGAATTATATGAATTTTTCAGATTAAAAATTAATTAATGGACATATAATCACTTAAAAAATCAAATATATATGTCTTGAATATAATCAATCAAATAATTTATATTAATTATTCTCAGGGGCATGAAGGCCCTACTGTTTTTTTTTGCAGTGGAGGGGCTACGTTTAGAAGAGGGTTGAAACAAATAAATCATAGAATGATAAGAGAGAAACAAAGATTGGCACAACATCATTTTGGTGCATATGATGTGTTACTTTGTCTCATGGTTATTGCTTTCCTATTATGCATCTTTTTACAAAATTCGTGACCGTTTTAGTAGGGCCTGCTTTCAGAAATTGTCAAGAGTAGTGGATTACATTTCGGCCGAAGCAGATTTTCATTCAAATAAACTCTAAATACTCATTAATATCCGAAAATCTATGTATTAATTAGATTTATCCCATAAAGTTACACTTAATATCAGTTTAGTTTCTTAATAACCAAAAATAAAAACAAATCTAATTCACCATTCATCACTGTGTATGGTATACGATAACACATCAATGGAAACTTTGAGGAACCAAGGAAATTAAACGATCTACCTTGAGTTTTACTAAAAGTATTGTTATACGAGCAGAAAAAATATTTTACTACAAATCAAATTATTTCTATCTTAAAAATATTTTTTATTTTTTATTTCTGCACACAACTTAAAAAAACAAGACAATTAAAAGTTGTCACATGTATGTTATTAAAATAATATTTTTATTTAGCTAATAGGGGATTATAATAAATATTTAATAAATATATTTCCCCTTTATCTTGTATTTTTTCAAACATGATTGAAGTGTAGAAAATGTTTTATTAATCACGAAGTCTCTGGTAAGAAACAAATCTCATTTAAAAATTGTGTTAAATATTAATCTTTAGTCTTGTATGATATGAAGAGAGTTAAGATGAGCTTATATCATTGAATCAATTTCTTGTTGATAAAAATTAAATTTTATGAAATGAAAAATGGAACTTAAAAAAGTTTAACTACTTAAAAATTATTATGGATTAGTGCTGGAATTGGACTATATTATGATTGGGTTGTACAACCTTAAGACAAGTTCAACTAGTAATTGCTTCCTTTGAAGATGGCTCATAATGGACACTTGGTGTGTTTGCTTTTAAGAAATGTTTGTTATTTCTATTTTTTATTTTTATTTTTCAAAAAATAATTTTCATTTTCATGTTTTCATTTCTTAAAAATATGTTTGTTATTATCATTTTCATTTTCAAAATCATTCACTATAAACTTAACAAATCATGGCAATTACTCTTACAATTAATTCAATTCTAAATTTTAATTATTAATGCAATCAATTCAATGATTTCATAGGAAATCTACATATTTGATATTTACATTTTCCTTTCCAACGGATTTTATGTCAACAATAAATTGAAGAAATAACGAAGACATAGACATGCAAAAAGTCCTAACGAGCATCATGCAATTGTTGTAAGTGCTCTCTAAAAAATTTAACTCCCTTTGGTTGAGAAGAAATAGAAGAGAAAGAGAAAGGGGGAGAGAAATTGAAGAGAAACCTTGTTTGGTTTAGCAAAGAAAGGGGAAGGAGAGAAAAAAATGGCATGAGACCCACACAAAAAATTATTTCTCTCAATTAGTGGGGAGAAAGTTTAGAACAAGAGTGATTTTGTTGGAAATGATAAAAGTATTCCTAACTTTTTGTGTCATTTTCTTTTATTGTATGGATATTTGTGTAATTCAAAAATCATATCTACCTTTTCCTCCCCTATTTTTTTTTTATATTTCTCTCCTACCAAATAATATCACAATCTACTCTATTTCTCACATCTTTCTTTCTCTTTCTCACATATCTCTTCTCTCATTTTTCACTCTTCAACCAAGAGAGACTAAGGCTTTGTTTGAGAGAGTTAGGAGGGAAAGGAAAGGAGGGGGATGAGAGGGTAAAGAGGGGAGAGGAAAGGAAGGAGAAGGAAGGGCAAATCCAACTAAACCCTTCCCTCGTTTGGGAGTGTGGAATTTAGATAGGGGGATGAAGGGTTAATGTAATACAAAAATACTATTTTACCCCCTCCCCCTTTAAAAAATCAATAGTATGTTATGTATTATATGTTATAGAAAATATTAGTAAGGGTAGTAAGGTAATTTGACTTATTTTCCTCCCAAAACACCCCAATTTGGGGGAACTAGGTATTTTGGCATTTGGAGGGTTTGGGAGGGTTTGAAAAATCATTCGAAACCCTCCCCTCTCCTCCACTAAACTCCCAAACAAGGGAATCCCTCTTCTAAACCCTCCCTTTCCTTCCCTCCCCCTCCAAAATGGTACTCCCAAACACACCCTAAAGTTAATATAAATTAATAACATACAAGTGTTTTAATATTTAGTTTAGATTGTAGTAACATCAAGAGTCAGTTTTGATCCAAAATCATATATTATCATACTATCACTGAATCACATTTCAAGAATACCATAAAAGAGGTGGAGAAAAAATGTTAGATTGAGTGATAAAAAATACATTTTATTATGCAGATGTATGACGGTCGAGACGAGGAAGTCATTCATCAATTGATTTGGTATTTTGATGATTAGGGGAGAGAATAATTAAAAATATACACCACTCATTCCACATATTTTGATGTTTAAAGTTATCACATACTTTAAAAATTATTAAATGATATGAAATTGGATATAATTTGACTAAAATAGCCATATTTAATGGACATTGAAAATTGGATTAAAAAAACTAAGAAACATGTGGTTAAAATCTGAGTAATAAATAAGGGTGAAGTTGGAAAATAAAATATAAATGTGTATTGAGTTTTCAAAACATTCAGACTAACATGAAAAAGTTAAAACATCAAAATATATGTAACAAACGGAGCAACAAAAGTCTTAAATTTTTTAATAAAATGTTATTGCCTCATTATTGAAAATGATTTTTTTTTCATTTTCAAAATTTCCGGAAATGAAGCTCATGTTTTCATAAATATGAAATGAAAATAATAACGCAAACATGTTTTCACCCTCATTTTTTTTATTTTATTGAAAATGAAAACAGAAAATGACCAAAACAAACACGCCCTTAGTCGTCATAAACACCATGATGGCTATTAATTATGCCATTACGATCAATTATGTTCATAATGATTTATCATACTTATCATGATATAATGATTGTATATAAAACTCATAATTTAACTAGTACAATTGTCATATCTTACAAGTGGAATAATTCACTAGTTTTCCAGTTGATTGGACATTTATACCATGCGTTTTGGTTACAGGGTTGAAGAGAATAGGGTATCTGGGTATGTGAGTTTGGGAGAGCTGGGCTTGAGAAAGTAGAAAGAGTAAGGGGAAAAAGTGAAGGGAATTTAGGGGTTTGTAAAAAATTTTGGGCCATTAAAAATGAGAGCCGAAAAACACATCCCTGTCAATTCAATGGATGGGCGAATACCTTATATAAGTGTTAATCCAAGTAAAAAGAAGAGTGAGTTCTTTAAATATTCAATTTTAAGACTATCAAGTACCAAGTACAAGGAATTCTGGAGAAAATTTGATCTTGGGCACTTCAGCTTCTTCCTTCAATAGCTTCACTGTTTTATTGTGAAGAATTTCTACAATCGAAATGGACGGGTGAAGCATGATCATAACATTGTCATTATGCACTTAAAAGGTACCCGAACGCTTATATTGTCAAAAGCAGATCTATGGGAGAATTGGACTTATTAGCACGCTAAAATAAAATCTGAGCAATATCACACAACAAAACATTTCATAATCAATTTAACATAAATTATTAACTATTTTGCACTTGATATTACCTTTAAATTTGGCACTGAGACCCAGAAGTTATTTACCCTCAAGATAACACAAGCAACTAAGTTCATAAAACTAACAGAAACCAATCAGCAGGTTAATCACTTCATATTATCTATTGTTGAGTCTTGAGTGATCATCAGGGTAAATAAGCCTATATGCTCTAAGTCACATCTCAAATATTACAGTGATGTGTTTCATTGCTATATATGATTTCATGAAGCAATACAGAAGCAGTACACCGCAGAACAATGGGAGTAACCAACCCAAGCATGCATTTGTTCTAAAGTAATTTACAATCCTCAATTCATACACAACATAAACCCGAAATTGAAAACCCAGTGTTGTCCGGGAACGGTGTAACCAAGTGAGCAAAGAGCACACCTGGCACCAGATTCAGCCTCTAATTCTCTGCAAAATCTAGCAATAGAATTTAGATCAGCAACAACAACGCGACAAAACATGATTAAATGACAAGAATTGCAGAGTCATACATGTACAAGGGATAGAAACAACTATGGCCTCCCAAAATTGCTCATAAATATGTCAAAAACTAACTTCTGGACTTGTGACAGAAATGATAACAGCTACTGACTAGAATGTGTAGATGGATCGTCTTTCAATCCCTTGGTGAGAAGATCATAGTTAATTGATGCAAGCTGGGAGAGATTCTGAATCAAATAAAAGCATAAGCACACAATTGAAGAAAGCTGTACTAATTAGTATAAAAATGGACAAGTATAACATCAAAGAGGAAAGTGGAACAGGCAAAACATAACATGCAGACGGGCCATGGTGAAACGGGATGCTACTCAATATAGTCTGCTGAGGGATAAGAAAGGAGAATTAACTATACATGACTTGTGACAGGCAATCTACTTATTTGGGTACCGTAATGTAATTTGAGGGAATTACCTTAAAGGAGAAATTACTAAAAGAGTAATTCATAGATGAGCCAATATCAAAGTCGGCAAGACCCTGACATTCATCTCCCTGTTTATAGATGTACCAAGAGGAAGTCAGCACAAAATACTAAAAATTGATTTAACAAACACATAAAGCATTTTCTATAAATGCAGTACCACTTCATCTTGGCGATTGCTCAAGCAACTACTGCTGCCACTTAAGCTATCAGCATCACTGGAATCATCAATGTCACTTGCAGGATAGGCAAGGCCGTCAGAAGTATTCCACGAGTAGCGACTAGTGAAATAACTGGTATCTAGAGCACTCTCAGAAGCAGGAACAAATGCAGCCTGCAAAACCAACAATTTATTATGCTTTTCTGCCCCAGGTAATCAGCACCAAGGACAGGTGATACAATTTACATTTATGACTCTAGAAAAGTATTCCACACCTTCTGCCTGGCAAGTGTGTCCCAGTTTATATCTTTGAAGAAAACATGTTCCTTCACCTGGATCATCAAGCTTCAATCACTTTCACTTTCGCACGGATCAAAAGAAACATAAAAATGGAAAACAAGAATCTATTATTATGATAGTTTAAATCACCTCTGATGCCCCTCTGGCTCCAAGTCTTTGATTAGGATCTTCAGTCAATAATCTGAAAATTGAATATATCAGGCAGTAAATGAAGAAAACGTCCACCTATTTTTAATATGTGATGGCTTAACTGAGAAGAATAACACCCATAAGAAAGAATAATATGTTTAAGTGTAATTATTATAGGACAAAAAAGCATCAATCTCCAATTCCCTTCAGCAAGGTATAAAAAAAGGCTTTTGAGAATCTCTTGAACAAAATTAAATACCCTAACACTACTTTGAAGTTTAAACACTTAATGAGTCTAACAATTTGGTTATGCCATCGTACTACGAAGTATATTTTGCAACTACCAGTGAATCTAAAATGCAACAAAGTACCTTGAGCACTAAAATATTGGACCAAGATTCCTAAAAACAATAAATTAGCAAAGGTTTTCTATGCATGAGGGGGAAAACCACTCGGACATAATGAAAACATCAACATATAAAAGGGAATGGCCGCCACAATTCTGTTTGTAAAAACAGATTTTCCTAATACCTATATAAGAACAGTGAAATGTAATAAGAACATAACATTTTATTACCGGTCAATAAGATCATGTGCTTCAGGACTCATTTCTTCTGGCACCGCAGGCCATGGAATCTTACGATTAAGAATATTATCAAATATACTCTTCAAAAAAAAAATCATCTGTCAGTGAGAACTCAGACATGTTTTTAAAATAATTACAATACCATGGTTTGGTGATTGAAACATGGAGAAAGCCAGAGTCAAAGTATATGACTTATGTCTTTTCAGCTTAATTTACATCAGATAAACTAATACCAAAATAATCTAAGAATTAAATGACAACTTGGGTAACCAGATCTTCAGATTTACAAACAGAAAGGCAGAAAACATACATGGAAGTAATGTCTAAAAAACAATATTTGAGACCACTAACTTCATTTGCCGCTATAAAACCATTATCCTACCTGCCTTGGCTGGGGCATGGAAGCCAAATAAAATAGAAAAAAAACAAGAATATACACTTTATTACTAATTAAAGGTATACATCGCACAAAGCAGGGTATAAACCTGAGGATGCTCTGCGTTGAAGGGTGGAATGCCAACAAGCAATTCAAATAAAATGACACCAACAGACCACCAATCTGCAGTATACCCTGTAAAATTTGTACAAGTACTTTATTCATGTTATATTTGCAATAACAAATACATAAAAAATACAGGACAATATTTAATTTTATCTAATCTAAGAACCACTAAGTTATCCATTATGATGCTCTAAAATTTCTTACCTAATTTCATTATACAGATTCCTCCAGACTGTTTCAATCACCATTATGATTTAACAATCTAATTCTAAAACTGGAAAACAGTGTTCCCCTAGTTCTAGTGTAATGAAAAAAGTAACACTGATAATGAAAAGTTATTATCTGTAATTTTAGATACAGATAAGAAAAAAGAAACAAAACCACCTTAACATAAAAAGGGGGCCATACGAACCATGTCCAGTTCCCAAGAGTATCTCTGGTGCCAAATAATCAGGTGTACCTACAGCAGAACGTTTCTTCCTTAGTTCCTGTTGATGCTCAGAAGTAGGTAACCGAGGTTCATCCTCTCCAAGTATTGATGAGACAAAAGTACAAACAGCTGGACCAGACAAATCATCTGTGCTGTTGATGAGACCAACTTTTGAAAGCCCAAAGTCTGTCAACTGCACGAGTAGGACGAAAAACTAAATGTTCCAAGAGTGACTAAATGAATATCAGTATGTATAAATTTATTCAATACAACCCAAGGTAACATGGATATTGAAACCCAAAGCATGCAATGTGTAACATAAGATATCAAGAAACTTTATATCTTTTAAAACTTCTAACTGCACAATGACAACCACCAAGTCTTAACCCCGCTATGTGGGGTAGCTACATGGATCGAACAACCTTATAATGATATATCATAAATCATGTCTATTGACAAAGCATTAATCTCTAACTCTTTCCTAATCATTTTGCCTATGGTTTTTCTTGGTCTCCCTCTGCCTTTAGAGATTGGACAAACCAGTAGAAGTTTTAAACTTGTAACTGTGAAGTGAGAATATTCAAGTTCATGGATCATCCCCTCCTAGGAAGTCACACAGACTCAATGATGCCAGAAGAAATCTTTTTTGAACAATAACACTTCTTAAGGAAAGAAATATAACACAGTCAAAATAAGCCAATAATAGTAAAAAAAAAGAATAACTCAATGGCACATTATAGATATCGACACAAAAAAATGTGAATCACCACCAGAGCACCTAAACAGGAAAACCCAATAATAAACCATAAAGCTATTTTTGCTAAAAATGGTCAACAGATGTCATAAATGGTAAGAGTGCAAGAAAAAAAGAGGTTATTCTGTAGTTACCTTAACATGACCATCATGTGCAATCAATAAATTGTCAGGTTTCAAGTCACGATGAACCACACGCAGTGAATGCAAATATTCTAGTGCAAGCACCTATGAATGGACAGAAATTTATGATTTAGATGATGTAATAAATGGTTTTCCTCTAGATTAAAAGAGGGAGTGAGAAAGCGCAAATAGTTACCACTTCAGCAATGTATACACGGGCAACTTCCTCATCTATACAACCTAAATTCCTTAATAACGAATACAGGTCACCTCCATTAAGGTACTCCATGACAAGATATAAATTCTCACGGCATGTAAAAGAATAGAAGAAACGAACCTGACAGAGTTCAGAATGGCATTAGAACAAGATTACCATTTCTCATAGCAATATCGGATATATAACAAGTTAGACGTGCTCACCACAAATGGATTGCGCACTGTAATTAAGATATCACGTTCTGCTAATATACTTTCCACAGCATTCTTGCGGATCATATCTGCCTTCTTGAGAACCTGATACAAAAAAGTAGGACATGTGAAGAATTAAACTATTAAAGTGTAAAGGGTGAAAGCAATAATAGAAACAAATCTATAACACTGTAAAATTAGAAAAGTCCTGACACAGTTACCTTGGAAGAAATCTAGAAGAAGATTTTAACATAGATTGGGGGAGAGGGAAGAAAATCATATGTAAGGTTAGGATACAAGAGAATTCAAACTAGAAATAAGATTTCATATGTAAGCACTTCCTGCAACAGCAAGGGAAACACACTAAAACCATAATTTTCTCATCTAAGAGATACTCCCTCAGTCCCAAAAGATGGTAAAAAATGCAAAGAAAACTTTTAAAAATTGACAATCTTTTTGGGACAGAAGGAGTACATTGAACAACATACATTATAAAGCAGCATTCCATAGTGACTTTCACAATTGTCAGCACCAAAGACTAAACAACACATGTTGTTAATAGGTGCCGTTAAATATACATAAATGTAAAGATCCAATGACGATATATAAAACTGAAAGCCTTAATTTAGACCCCACACAGATAGCTCAGCTTTGGGCAAATTGACATGATTAAACAACTCTCCTACATGGCAGATAATGAGTATGCACAAAAACACAAATGGAAGAAAGTGTTCCAACTTCTAACTACAGAGTTTTGAAAATATAGTGGCCAGCAAGTCAGAAGCATAAAGTCTAATTACCTTTATTGCAAAAAGATCACCGGTTGTTCTCTTTTTAGCCAAGAAAACCCGTCCAAATGCTCCTCGGCTGATAGGTTTTATAATCTCAAAATCGTCAATAGAGGTACGGTCTGCCGATGAATGAACTGGGCTTGTTCTCAAGCTACGAATCACATCATCATCCAAGGGAGCATCTTCATCAATAACAGTGCTTGTTATATCTATCCTTTCGACATCCACCATCTCAGTAAGTTGCAAATACTTCTCCCTATGAAACGACAACTTGTTAAAAATAATCACCAAAAGATTACGAGCACAAACTGGAAAGTCTACAGAACATTGCCCAAAAAAGTGAGCTACAGGCAAATTCTGATTGGGAATGCCAGTGGCAGAATTAAGACAGATATGGATATAGAAGCAGTTATATTAGTATGGTATATGATATTCAATTTATAATTAGGAACTTTGTGGTTATTCTGCAGCAAAAGCAACCTGAACAAAAATTTACCCTATACATTGATGTTCATTGTTAACTTGGAGTACTTTCCTTATAATAGAAAAGGTGTTACACAACATATAGCAGCAACTTCTTAACTGTATAATTTATAATACAAAAAAGTACTAACCGTATTAGTTTCTCAATTCGCGTTGCGAAGGTCTCCACAGTGAGTGCGTCGTATTTCCTTCGCTCACCAACAACCCGCAGATCATCAAGACAGGATAATAAATATGACATCGTACGATCATCATCCAGAGGCGTGTTTGCTACACATCGTGCTATATCGGCAAGTTCATTCATCTAAAATATAACCCCCACCAAAAAAAGAAAGAAGGAGAAGCTTGACATTATCAATAATAGACACTTATAAAGACTCAGTTTAGTATGAGAAAGCACAACAAGGAGAGCACAGTTCTTAATGTGCATTCCAACATTTTCAATGAAGTGACAATATGCTAGCATATTAACTATTAATCAGGCAATAAATGAAATCTAATACTTCCTCCCTCCTTAGGGACAAATAATTTTCTCAGACTGTTACATATCAAACTTTAATGTACCACTATTCATTTTTCAATGAATAATCAACAGGACATCATTTCACAACCTCTATCGATTTAATATCAATAAAACAATCTCCTTTTTTATTGCATACATAACTGTATCTGCTGGGAAAAGGAGAAAATATAAAAATAAGAAAAGTATACCAATGAAGTGGAGCTTATCACCTCTGTTCACCACCTACCCAACTTCAACCTCCAGGAACACCCAATCATCCCTCTTTTACCTAGGACCATCTTTGACAAAATTTATCCCTTGAATTATTTACCAACTCACTTCACTAGACCTAAGAAGTAGGACAATCAAGGGAGACACCATTGTTTTGCAAACACTCACTATTTCTACATATCTCCTTGACAAAAAACTTGTGATCAAAAGAGTTCCCAGTCTTGGTTCAGTACTGTCTCAAAGATAGAAATGATGTGGTCACAAATTATTTTGATTGCCAAATAATCAAATCAGAAGTTAAATATCAACAAAGAACTAGCATTACAGTGATTATCCCGTGAAACAAAAAGGGGATTTTCACACAGAAGGCCAAAGTTAAGAGGTTTCTGCTAACAATATTCTCAAACAAGAGTTTGTTCAATGATATTTTTATCGCAAATATCAGAAAGTATCAATGTTTTAAGGGCAGTTATATCACTTGAACAAGTATAGCTAAGCATCATTAAGACACATGGGGAAGACCATTTTATATAAAATGATGAATAGATAATGCCAGCCATGACACAACAAGAAGACAATAGAATATATCTATTTTAAAAAGGAGATGAAAAAATGGCATGCCTGTGGGAGATCATCATGCTCAGAAAATGCACCCTTCCCCGCCAAGAGTAAGTCAATCTGACTAGTCGTTGGTGTCATTAAAGGAGACCTGGGAGTCATGCTGCCAGCAGATGATGTAGTCATACCTTGGTCAGACTTAGGACCAAAACGAGTTCTACATGATATCAGTGGTAATCCCTTAAGTTCATCCATAAAAACAGAATTATCAGCTTCAGGGTAACAATCTAGCATATCCTGTGAACCTCTACGAGACCAGTCACTAAGTTTAGGGGATAAAACATCAGATTCTTCGGTCATACTTAAATTTGACAATTTTGAAACATCGGGACTTCCCGTTATGTTATGGACATCCTTCTGTGTACATGATTCCATCATCTTTTCCAGTGTTTCAGCAATTCTGAGAAGACGCTCATTGACACTCAGACCTTTCTGATCACATTTATTAGCAACAGCACAAATCCTTGAATGATCTTCAACATGTGAAGTGGGGACTTCCTCCTCACATATGCGACAAATTATTGAACTCTCCTCACCAATATTATGCTGATCTCCCCAGTAGCCCCAAGAAACTTTGTGTTGGTGCTTAGAAGCATGGTCCTGAGATTCTTTGACAGGGAGAAGCTGAGATGGTTTAGCAGCAGAATCGGCATCAGAAGTTGAACTCTTCTTATTTGATACCTTCGAAGGCTCAACTCGAGCATAATTTTGATCCGTCAATTGTGTTTCTTTTGAGCTTTTTCCTGGTGGAGATGGGAACTTCTTCCAAAAAGACATTCGATTCCTGATTGGAGGAGACTCCAAGTGTTTTGAAGGGTCATCATGAGGAGGAAGCAATAGATTTTGTGGCTGCACTACATCTTTCTTCCAATTCAAGATATGCTGTTCTTGACTATATGCTTTTTTGGTTGAAGCCTTCGAGGCCTTTGCCGCACTAGAACTTTTACCATCTCTTTCCAGACCTGGAGGAATACATTTTGCTGCAGAATGCAAGACTCTGGATTGGCGGAGATTAAACACAACTTCATCCTCAGCTAAGCCACTTTCCTTGTGGAATTGCAAAAGTCTGGTACACCTGGTGAGAATGAAAAGCATCCGAGTGTGAAGCTGCTTTAGCATCCCTGGAGGAAGCTCTTGACGCCTATCATCCAACTCTTGAACTGTGCCTTCACACTGAAGCCAAAATTCCCCAGGTGAAGTCATAGCACATCTCCTAGCCAAAATAAGCAAGTCCTCGATTGTCTCCTGCCACTCGGGATGAGTATCTGCGTCTTTTTCAAGAATTCCAATCAGGTCTGCTGCAAAAATAGCCAGATCAGAGTTCACTTCATCCTTTGCTTTATCAAATTTTGCCCGAATGCCGTCCAAGATCTCCTGCATACACACATCAAGGAAATTATAAAGAAATGCCTCCTGAAACACAAATTATCTACTCCACAATAAATGTAGAATAAAGTACCTCCACGTTATTTAACCTTCGAGGCTTCCAAAATGGAAAAGGCCGGACGCCAGTGGAATTCAACTCATGGGAAAAGCTCTTAATGTCTGCAGGAAACCTTTTTCTAGGTGCACTTGTGACACGTAATATAGCTTGAAAACGAGGAGATTCTGACTCCTTTGGGTTTTCATAATCATATGCTACCTGGAAAGAAACAACCAATATTTCTGCTTTAATAAATGAATACACATGAATACAGAATAATGCACTTAATTCAGGCAACTGTTAAGTGTATCAAAGTAATTACAAAAGGTACTGAACATGCTCTCACACACTACAAACCCATCAGTACCTCTGGGGTGCTAGCATCTGAATTTCTTAAGCCTCCAGACTGAGCCCATGAAGATTCATGCCTCCCTGTGTGGGTCATGAGCAAAAACGAACATTTAGGGAAATTCTAAAGAAACAATAGTTTTTCCAGATAGTTAGC
The DNA here is from genome assembly GCF_001865875.1 of Lupinus angustifolius. NCBI lineage: Eukaryota > Viridiplantae > Streptophyta > Magnoliopsida > Fabales > Fabaceae > Lupinus > Lupinus angustifolius. The sequence goes on along the minus strand of NW_017721752.1, from coordinate 14,509 downwards.
ATAAAGAAACACATAATCAACACAAATTTGTTAATTGGCAGTGGTGAAACTAAACAAAAAATGAATTGTATTTCTCAGGAGTCAGGACCAGGCAAATAATGTAGTCACTTCGTATATTGATTCCTGAAGACTAATATACCTCACGATCTATTAAACATAAAACTACTCACTCCCGGTGAGGAAGACATGTCTCCTAAACCTGTTTCTTCACCTCACATGAACCCTCATATGCTCACATAACAACGACATTACTGATAAAAGAATGGCATGACAACCACTGTAGAGCTAGAATAACAAATAATGACCAATACAAAGCAGAACAAAAACAACCTATGTTCTTTCAGTTTGGGCATTAAACAAGAAGTGACGCCAATAGCAGGTGTAACAAAGACACACACACATACAAGTAGCGTTTGGCACATGGACAAAATAAATGATGCAACGTGATGGAACGTTCCGTCCTTTTCAATAATAACATCCAAAACTTTCTACTTTTTAACATCATGTAGTGTTTTTTTATACTCATACGTCAAGATCAAACACAAAACATAACTCATTATTTTCTGTCCTATTCTGGCTACTAAATAGTTTATGATCAAGTTGAACAAAAAAAGAAACCTGAGTTGGAGGACGATTCCCTGTTTTGTAGGGGCGATGGTGCCAACACATTAGGACTATCTTCCCTTGAACTACAAGTTGCTCCAGTACCAGGAGACACGCTATGATCACTACCGAAACTCTCGCGAATCGAACCTCTACTCTTCTGCTTCTCCACCACCACCACCTCCTTCTTTCCATCAGATTTCGAAAGATTACTAGCACCGATTTTGTTGTTATCGTTCCTGAAACTAAAGAAACTCTCCTGAGGTAACGGTCCCGATCTTGTTTTTATCTTATTCAATCCAAGCGACGACGCTAGTATCGGCGACACCGACGACGACGGTGACGGCGACGGCGATGATGAACCAGTTGGAGATGATTTCGATTTAGCAGCGTCATCGTTGTTACTCTTCTTGCTATCTTTGAGTTTCTTCTTATCGGATCTGGAAGGTGAATTGGAGGAAATGGATCTAGGGCTATTGGATGATCCATCAGAATCAGATTTCTTGGAAGAAGAGAAGAATCTTCCCTTGAACACCATGTTTTAGAGAACACTGTTGCGGTTTCTACATTGATCGAATCAAGAAGATGAAAGAACTTGTTGAAGTGAAAGTGTTGATGAGTTTAGAGAGAGAAAGAGAGTGTGTGTGAGAGTTGAGTGGGTAAGATAACATTTATATTGGTGTGAATGACTTGCGTTGAAAGTGACCTAATCTAAATGTCATTCATTCAATTTTTTTCAACCTTCAAACCATTTCTATTGTTGTGTCATCAAGTTGAATGTGTTAGACTAAGGCCAAATTGTAGATGTGGATGTATTAATGTGTTGCACGGATTTGGATGGAAAAGTTTTGTGGTAAAGACATCATTTTTTCCTCCTCATTCATACTTTTTCCATGTCTTTACAACTGTTGGATTTCATGTTTTTGTAATATAGAAAAAGATTTTTACACTAATCTTAGAAGATATCTTTCTAAAATTGGTTTGATTAGGTTTTATAAATTTTTAACTTACTTGCAGAGTTGGAATAAAGACTCCATGAGGTTGAGATATTTTTTCTCAATCCAATTAGTTCCCCAAATAAAATAAAAAATTAAAATGTCTTACTATTAATGGAGAGTCATTTTTAAGATGTTAAGGTTAGTTACGGATTATATTTCTCCAATATATATATAAAGACGTTAGATTTTGTCTAAAATAGACTCATCATATAAAATATATACTAGTTTTTACATGTTTAAAAAAATTTAAGACAAGGCTTGACCTATTTAAAAATTAGTTTGTAAGTTTATTTAAAAGCTTATTCTTCTATGAAATATTTATATATGACAACAAGTCTACCATTTTAAATAGGTATATTAAAATAGTCAAATAAAAAATTAATATTTAATATAATTGAATACATTAATTTTCTAAGTTTAATATGCATTTTAGATAATATAAAGTATATTTTATCAAGTCAAACTGGCTTTTTAAAAAAAACCTTGTCATGATCTTTTTAGGAATAAAGTTTTATTTAGGTATCTTGTGTCAAATCATATAAGATGATGGAAAAATTGACTAATATGTGAACCATATGATCCAAGCGGGTTAGATGAAATAACTGAGTGATAATAAAGGTGTCATCATTTGTAATAAAATTGTATCGCTCAAACTTAAGGGAAAGTTCTCAGCACGGCTATAAGACATGCTATGTTATATTGGCTGGATATTAAAAGATAAAATATCAATAAAAAAATAGATTTCATGTAACAATACGAGAATGTTGTGTTGGACGAATAAACATTAAACAATATAGAATTAAAAAATGAATGCATTAAGAATGAAATTAAAGTAGCTCTTATTATAAAAAAAAGATTGTATAGTCACGTTTTAAATAATTTGAATGTGTGGAATAGACTAATCTGATAACCTAATTTTTTCCTTCTTCTCCGCTTATAAGAAATATCATGTTGACTTCATCATATATTTTCTAAAACCAAAGATTTATTTTAAACATTACCCTAATATAGTAAATAGCTACGTAATTTGATTGAAACAATAAAATGAATTAGGAAATCATTAACAGTTAGAACATAAATCTATGCATTCAAACTTCAAGCAGAGATGAATTTAGAAGAACACAAATCTTGTTCTGCATTAAGAGAATCAAGTACAACCACAAAAGAGGAGGAATAGTGGAATGATATGGGCTAAAGCTTAAACATTACAACCATGAGAAGTTGGGTCATTTTGCTTGTGATTGCGGGAATAAGTAAAAGGTATTACTAGTATAATATTTATATAGTGACAATATTAAGATATTTACTATTTATTTATAATATTTTTAAAAAAGTTAATAATGATTAAATATTAATGGTGAATAATACATGATAGAATTAAAAATTAATACACTAGTGAATACATTTTTTTCTTATTACTTCCAAAGATCTTGTTTTTGTCTCTTTTATAATAATTCTAATGGTTGAAAATCCTCATTTGTCGATTATATATATAGAGAGAGATTAAGCAACTACATTTCTTATAACAGAAGAATAATGGATTTAACTTGTAGAAGTTAAAACACACTTATCATCGTCAACGCAAAACAGCCTAATCAATTATGAATTAAAAAAGCCTATTCAATTTTCCATACTGCAAATATGGGTAAAATACCAAGTATCATTAATAAAATCATTAACAAGAAACACACATGAACATTCTATAAAATCATTAAATAATATCTAGTTACTATTAAATGTTACGACCATCCATAATTGAAGAATCAATCATTTTAACGGGCCAGTTGAATCTTCATATTTAACTCTTGTACAAAATCACCTCATAGTCAACTAGATTAAATAATACATCGTTAAGGCAGAATAAAACAACTGTTCATTTAACACTGCATATACTAAAGATCGCATTATAACAATTATTCCTAACTAATATATGATCAAATAATGTACCGATAAAAAAGCGCCACCCAATTAGAAACGCCTATTTATAATAATAAATACTTCATTATGTTAATTCATTAAAAATTTGATTATAGAAAAATGAATACTTTAAATATATCAATAATTAACTAATCTAACCCTAAACATCATTAAATATTACTAGTAATATAAAATATATTTTCTTATTAACGAGTTTGATAGTAAAAAATTTATTGTATACTATGAGTGTTAAAATGAGAAAATTGTAAATTTACTATTGTATACTATGATTTAAAATCAGTATTAAAAAATGAGAAAATTGTATACTATGATCATATCATCAATAATTTATATATTAATTATTATTAATTTTTAAATAAAATTACTATATTAAATATTAAAGAGATGACTATATCTAAAGATATTAATATATATACATTAATGATGTAAAATGTTCTACACTAATGATAGCGTATAATTCGATATATTAATTATTATTTATTTTTAAATAGAATTAATACAAATACATAATATACACTATAATGAAATATAAATAACTGTGTAGGACATAAACATTCCACTCATTATAAAAAAACTTTACAATTGAACAACACCTACTAAGCCAATTATACTTCTAGGATTAGATCCTCAACTGTGAAAAAGTGCAAGGGATCAACTGTTCTCATTCCCATCCCACTCGGTGTTATTGTCCAATTAAAATATTTAATTTAAATAAAAAATATATTATAATAATATAAATTAATATTTTCATATTACTCTATGTAATTTTATTGGCTAGGTACATGTGGACATGAATATTTCGGGACAGAGAATCCTTGTCCGTGAAGAAGTATCCTCTTTCATTAATGAAGAAACAACTGCATGCTTTGGTAATAGTTTTTAGTGCAATTTTATTATAATCAAAAGAATAAATTGTATTGTTAGAAATTGCATTTTTTTTAAAGTACTTGCCTCTCCATTATCCTAACTATCGGGTACCACTAAAATGTAAGAATATATGTTTTTATAATTTTTTAAATTAAATGTCCTTTGTGAGTGATTCATTCTCTATCTCAAATTAATCAAATATTATTACAAAACTATAAATAAAATTTTAAAAATAAAAAGTAAATTATTTTTATTATTATATTTTAAAATTTAATTGATAGAGAATAATATAATTAACCGCTATTGCTAGATATATGCCCCGGCTAAACTCAACATTTATTTTTGTCTTGTAGCCTGTCTAAGAAGCGGCAAGAGTAGGTCGAAGCGTGACTGAGTTGGATGGCGCACGTGGTTCCTCACTGCCTCACCACTCACGTTAAATTCATTTTCTTCATCAAACATTTCCATGTTTCACGACACTCCTTTTTCTCACTCTATACATATACATGCTTTCTCACGTTCTTCTTCTCCATTCATTGCACGCTGTATATCTGTTTTGTTCTTAATCCTAGTATGTTATAATTCAAACAAACTAGGTACAAATATTTGTGGCTGTGATATTTATCCAATATGAAGTCTGGGTTTTTCGGTGGGAGTTCCAAAAATGGTGCTGGTACCATGAACGAGGGTGCTACTCATAAGCTAAACGACCCAGGTTGGAGGATTTTTATATCATTTTTTTTCCTTTTACTAATGCAAGAAACTGTTCGCTTATTCGATTTTGCAAATGATGGAATTATGAAACCTGTAAAGTTTTGTATTTGCTTAGAGCTTTTTTCACTATCTATGAAAGTAGAACATATGTTGTAATAGAGAATATAGTTTCACACCTTCAATCACATAAAAGTGATTTACAAATACCACACAAGATTAAGATGAGTTGCTGAGCATTTTCTTGAATACGTTTAAAATAAGATGAAAATCATTAGTTACACGGTTACACTTACACATCTCAATGTTTGTGTGAAAAACCATAGTTTGTAACAGACTCAGTTTTGTTTGTTTGTAGGTTTTATTAATTAATCTTTCCATAATGAGAATATTCCTCTGAGGTGTAGATGACCTTTAAAGCAATCACCAAAATGCTGTTTCATTGTTTGGAAGCCGCACTAATGAACTATTTGTTTTCGTCACTTTTATCACATACACATACACTCTATATATTCCTTAACAAATTTTGAATATCATATTTTATACCATGTCTTTGAAAATACATCTAAAAAAGGAAAACAAAAGGGGTCATCCATTTGTTGTAAAAACATTTTCCTTATATTTGAGGTTTTCTCCATTAATTACATTAATGTACCATTTGGAATTTGGTGCCTTATTTGCAGAAGCAGTAACTCATCGTTCATTCCCAAACAAAGTCTCTGCCCTTCCTCAAATGTGTTCCTCCAAGGCCACTCAGGAAGATAGATCAAGAAACACTATTTTCCATCCAATAGCTTCAAATAGACACATGACCAAGTCAACTGCAGATGCTTTTGTTCCCAACCATAAATTCTTAGGTGAAATCCAGGTTTGTTTCTTCTTTTAAAATAGTTTTTGTTGTAGGGTTTCATCGGATTCCTTATTTGAAGATTGATATTAACTTATTAAGGGTTGCATATTTTGTAGAGTTATATCCCATAATTAATATTGAGATATGTGAAAGATATTCAATAAATAGGTAAGATAGATGAAAAATATGCATGGCATGTATGACAACGATTTATTTAAAATAGGGAACTTAAAATGTAATAAATATTTATTGGAGAGCACGTAATGTTACTTCTCAAGTAAGTTCTTCTAGGTCATAAATACTTATATGAGGAATGGGTAAAATTATAAGAATGATGCCTGCTCCTAAGTGGCGTGTTGGTTTGAAGCTTTGGCTTTCAACCTTCATGTCCTGTGTTAGAAGAGTAACAAGAGAAGTACATGAATGATGGAGAAGGAAATGTGAATAATTTTATGGTGGAGGGTTTGCAATGTTGTCCATTAAAATTGTGTGGTGAGGGTTTGTAACTTTGTCCACAAATATTATAGCTGTTGGGAGCTAGAGGGGGTTATCCATGTAAAAGTTGTATTTGTAATGCTATTTATAATGAATTTAATATATACTCATGTGAAGGCATAGGTAAGAGGGTCAAACCATATTAAATTACGTGTGATGTTAATAACGTTTTGTTGGAAATTATTGAAAAATGATATTTTTAATATGGTTTTAATGTACATTAATATGCTTATTTATGGTGATTTTTTGGGTTGTGATATAAAAAAATTTCTTAGCCTTATATTGATTGGAGGAGAGAAGTTGAAAGACTTTATAAACCTTAAGTTACAACTTTGCTGTGTGTCTGAAGCGATACAATGAGTTTTGTCAGTGAGTGAGGACTCAAACAAACAAAAACCCCTCCACACGCGCGCCCCATCACCTCCGCCGTCTATTGGGCTTGGACCCAACTTTCTTTTTAAATATATTTTATTTTATTTTTTGGGGCCTTAGGGCTTGGACCGTGCGATGATCAAGACTCAGTCTAGATAGGAGAGGATGCGGGTGGTAAGATTTTCTATCATCGGATCGTGGGATTTACCACCTAATCTAGCTGTCGGATGAGGGAGTCGTTCGAAGCATCAAGCTATAAATAGATGTCTCCTCCCCTCATCATAACTCGTCCCAAGTTGAATACGATTTCATTCAACTTCTTCTTTCTTCCTCATAACTTTTCATCGAAGCATTTCAACAACATATATTCTCTCATTTTCTTTCTGTGTCACTTAAGAATTGACACAATCAACCAAATTGTAGGAATTTCGAGAACTGGTATTGATAGTCAGTATTGTGCAGTGTTGTGAAACCCGAGCCGGACGTCAAACCGGCAGAGGTCCCGTATTAGGTTTAAACGGTTAAACCGTCCGGTTTGACCGGGTGATTTCGTACATAATTAATAATTTTTATTTATAAATATATAGTTATATATAAATGTAAAACTTTATATAATTAATAATTATGTATAATTATATTGAAAAAATACCCCTTTATCTTTTTTGGATCGTAGTAAAACAAAATATTAGAACATTGTCCCATTTTTTTTATTTTTAAGTGAGCCGTCCGGTTTACTTCCCGGGTTAATCCGGTTTAACCGGGTTAAACATGGTCGGACCGGATTTTTTCCGGTTCAAAGCGGTCCAACTCTTTTTTGGACCGTAGTAAAACAAAATATTAGAACATTGTCCCATTTTTTTTATTTTTAAGTGAGCCGTCCGGTTTACTTCCCGGGTTAATCCGGTTTAACCGGGTTAAACATGGTCGGACCGGATTTTTTCCGGTTCAAAGCGGTCCAACTCTCATTCGGTTAAAACGGCAAACCATGACCGTTTTCAAGTCCGGTCAGCGGTCAGACCGGTCGGACCGTCCGGTCCGGTCCGGTTCCAACAACACTGGTATTGTGGGAAAAGAATTAGCACATGTAGTCATACTGTGAGAATTTCGAGAATTGACACTGATAGCCAAAGTGTAGGTGTATTCGAGATTGATTCTTATAGTGCAATAAGAAATCGAATAACAGAAAACTGAACTGTTTTATCCTAGAGACGACGTGGTTGATAATTTCCTTGCACAATTTTGACAATACCATGAAACGTCTTAAAGAGAATGACATCATCGTGACTCAGCCAATAAATATTATTTCGCGCTATTCGAAATTACATGTTTTCCATTAAATACAAATATTTATGCAAATCACCTTGTACTTATCCATCTTTAGTTTTTGCTTTGAAAAACAAATACTTATGCAAAGCAAATGTAATATGGGAATATGGGATGAAGTACAAGGAGTGTTTTGCATAAATATTTGTATTAACATTAATGTTCTACCTTAACTCATTATGCACATTGACTCCTTAATTATAAGGGATTCTCTACTAATACATGGAAGGTTTCAATTTATACAATTTAGAGAAAATATGGAAATATTAAGTTTTAAATCACAAATACAACATTTTATACATTTGGTGATTTGGTTCCACAACTAATTTTCCTTTAATTTATTACCTACTAATTATGTAGAATAAAGGGATCGGAGACAAGCAAGCAAGTAACCAACATGGAATAATTACAGCACATCTTTTGCAGATGCAGAATTTTAATGCTAAATCTGCTAGCCCTCAGGAACAAAGATTATTTTCAATCTACAACCAATCAAAACAAGCCAGTGTTGTTCTCCAATCTAATCTAGCTACTTTTAGACAGAATATGGTCAATGCAGCCATAAAACCACATTCTCTTGGAGGAGTCTCACATATAGCCTCAGTGTCTCATCTTCCATCTAGAAATTCCATTGTTGGCTCAACTGAATTCAGGTATTATAAATTTGAAAGTATGAAAAGTTTATATTTTGTATATCACTGAAGATATAGTAATACTCATTATAACTACTACGAGTATGATTTCATTGAACAATGTGGAGTAGAATAGACTGAAATTTGAGTTTCTTTGTAGGAATTCATCTACTTGCCCTAATGCTCAGATGACTATTTTTTATGCTGGTTCAGTATGTGTTTATGATGACATATCTCCTGAGAAGGTAAAGAATTTTCTTAGCCTCTCTTTGGCAGAGGAGAGTTAGAGTGGAGAGAAAATGGTGAGAGAGAGTTTGAAGAGAAAATGTAAATTTCTCTTGTTTGGTTTTGAAGAGAGACTAAAAAGTATGTGGGTCCCACACAAAAAACTTTCTCTCCTCGTTTGGTGGGAAAGTGGGAGGAGATGAAATTTTGGCATGCAATGACATAAATGTCCTTTAATTTTTTCTCTACTTTTTAGTTCTAAATATTATTAGGGACATTTTTGTCATTTGAATCATAACATCATCTCTGTTCTCATTTTCTATTCAACCAAACAAAAGAGAAAGAGAATAAAATATCTCTTTCTATTCATTTTCTCTCATTTTTCTCTTGTACCAAACATTACTAAAATCTACTCTATTTCTCTTCTTTCTCTTTCTCACCTCTTTCTTTCTCACTTCTTATTTTCTCTTATGCACATTAAGGAAATGTTTTATGTATACAACAACTTTAGTTTTATATATAAAATGAAAAGTTGTTCGGTCAATTATTGTTATACGAATAACTACTCACTTATTTTTTTGGATAACTATGCTCTTGTTCATAATATGTCTCAATTGTGATAATATTTACATTGGTCTTTTACTTTTTTAATATACAATTTTCATGTATCAGGCCAATGCTATCATGTTGTTGGCTGGAAATGGGTCTAATGCAACTAGGGACATGCCAGTTTCCATAGACAAATTGCAGCTACCAAGTTCTATGCATTCCAAAGATGATGGTTTTATTATAAGCCAATTCTCTCCCTCACCACTTCCAAACCCTTTAGCTACCCCTAGAAACCATTTGGAGTCTCCTAATGTTGGTTCTGTAGGATCTGCTGCAGCAAAAAAGGTTCAGCCAGGTAAGAACTTGTATGTTATATGTGCTGCTCAGTAGAAATTTATGTTGAATTTTAAATATTAATGAAGAATCCCTTTTGGATCATACCCCCATTAATTTAGAACACAAAAACATCTAAAAATAATGTGTGCTATATATCTTACTCTTGGTTTAGATGAATATGATGATTACGAGTTGATGCACACATTTAAGAGGAAATATCATTTTCCTTACATAAAATGTCAGAATGATTCCACTCATCATAGAACCATGCGATTGAGTTTATTCCTTTTTATGTAATTGTATTGTGATAAATAACAATTTATCTTCTCTCTTTTTTCCCGCATTTTCAGTAAGCTTCCCTCATGCACGTAGAGCATCAATGGCTCGGTTTTTAGAGAATCGCAAAGAAAGGTAACAATTGATCTCTTTTCACTATCAACCTTTTGTTTGATGATGTAGTAAATTTTCTTTTTGCACATTAGTAAACATGCATTTATAAATGCATAAGTTACTTATTCCCTTGCTAATGTTGTTCAAAAAAGGCATACATTGTTTAAGGAATGAAAAATTACATGTGTCATTTGTGTCCTAATCCAATTATAAAATATCATTAGAAAAACCGAAAATAATTTTTTTATACTACTTAGTAGAATTTGATTGATTTGGAATATAAAGACATAATTATTTTGGGACAGGGATAACATGAATGATGAAGATCTCCTATACCCATTGATGTCCTTAATGATGTACCAAACCAATCAAAATGAGTTAATTAATTGATTTTTTTTATAAAAGACATAAATTAATATTTTATATTATTTTGGAAAATGTTTGTTGGAACAAACGAACAATCAAATAGTAAAGAGTATAGAGACAATAGAATAACACAAGAGATTTGGTAACGAGATTCAGCCAATTATGCCTACATCCCCGAGAGCGTTGAGCGACTACCACTATATATTATTAGAAAATTAGGATTAGTGTTTAACTATTCTTCCTCTTGTTACATTAGGTTTACATAACATAAATATATAACCCTCTACCCCAACCTTTTACATCAGTCCAAGCCCATAACTTGTATTGTTGTTATCTAGAGATATGAGTCATTGCACAACAATCTCCACATTGACGAATATCATGAATCTCCATCTTCCGCCATGGGGGGGGGGCACCATAATCCAGCATTAGTTAATGTTTAGCAAGCTCAGGCAATGCCTGAACTTGTCCATGGTAACTAGTTTGGTTAACATATCAACTGCATTTTCTGAAGTGTGAACCTTCTACAATAGTATCTGCTCACAAGCTACCAACTCTCTGATCTTGTGAAATCTCACATCAATATGTTTGGTCCTAGCATGATACATCTGGTTCTTTGCCAAGAAGATAGCTCTCTGACTGTCACAATGTAGCGGAACTCCACCTTGCTAAATGCCTAACTCATTTACCAGCCGCATAAGCCATAGGGCTTCCTTAGAAGCTTCACCAGCTGCCATGTACTCTGCTTCAGTTGTGGACATAACAAACAGACTGAACTGATGATCTCCACATAATTGGTCTACCTGCAAGGGTGAAGACAAACTTCGTTGTGGACCTTCTATCATCCAAGTCTCCTGCATAGTCCGAATCAACATAACCAATAGCTTAAGGCTTACTTTGTTGGCTGCCAAACATGATACCGAGACCTGTAGTCCCCTTGAAATATGTGAAAATCCATTTGACTGCTTCCTAATGTTGCTTCCCTAGTTTCGACATGTACTTACATACTTGACTAACTGCTTGTGTCAAGTCCGGTCTAGTACAAATCATATCATACATCAAGCAACTCACTGCACTGGCATATGGAACCTTTGACATATATTTCTTATCTTCATATGTCTTTGGACACTGATCTAGGGAAAGCTTGAAGTAATTTGCCAATGAAGTGCTTACTACTTTAGCATTGCTCATATCAAATCTTTCTAAGATCTTTTCAACATAGCTTTGTTGAGAGAGCCATAGTTTTCTAGCTCTCTTATCCCTGTGAATCTTCATCCCAAGAATCTTCCTAGCATCCCCTAAATCTTTCATGTCAAACTCCTTACCTAGCATGACTTTCAGCTCATTGATATCACTCAAATGATTAGCAGCAATCAACATATCATCAACATAAAGTAACAGAAAAATAAAAGAACCATTGTCAAGGCTTTTGACATAAACACAACAATCATACTCACAACGCTTATAACCAAGCTTCAACATATAAGTGTCAAACCGCTTGAACCACTGCCTAGGAGGCTGCTTCAACCCTTATAGAGACTTATTCAACTTGCAAACCAAGTGACTCTGTCCAGCTGCACTGAACCCCTCTAGTTGTGTCATGTAAATTTTCTCCTCTAATTCACCATGGAGAAAGGCAGTCTTCACATCCATCTGTTTTAAGTGCATATCTCAGTTGGCTACCAAGGCAAGCACTACCCTGATAGAAGTGTGTCTCACCACTATGGATAAAATCTCATTGTAGTTGATATCCTTCTGCTATGAATACCCTTTTGCTACAAGACAAGTCTTGAACTTTTCCCCATCTTTTTCTGATACTAATGGATTCCTCTTGTACACTCACTTGCAGCCAACTGCACGCTTGTCTGGAGCAATGGAACAAGCTCCCAAGTTTGATTCTTATGTAAAGACTTCTGGAACAAGCTCCCAAGTTTGATTCTTATGTAAAGACTTCATCTCCTCCATCATGGCACTTATCCATTGTTCTTTCTCGTGGCTGTTTATAGCCTCTTGAAAGCTACATGGATCTCCTGAATTGATATGGAGAGCAACTGAAGCCATATCCTCAAAGTCATATCTCTCTAGAGGTTTGACAGGACGTCTATCCCTGTCTCTAACAAGTAGATACTCCTGCACACTTGAACTCTCCACCTGAGAATCATCATGTTCTTGACTTGAACTAGTGCATGGTTCCTTGCCTTTATTCACGTGAACCATTTCATTGCTCATTGGACTCATATTTGATCCCAAAGTCTCTCTATTTGGCATGGGCACCTATATCAAAATTGACTGTTTCATCATGAAATCCTCATCAAACACTACATCTCTGCTCAACACCACCTTTCTGGAAAATGGATCCCAGAACTTGAACCATTTCACATCTTTGGTATATCCAATGAAGATACACCTCTTTGACTTAGGATTAAGTTTAGATTGTTCATTACTAGGTACATGTACATAAGTAGGACAACCAAATATGTGTAACACATTATAATTGACTAGGTTACATGTCCATACTTCTTCAACAACTTTACCATCCAATAAAGCCCGTGGTGATCTATTGATGACAAAACATGCCATACTAAGTGCCTCTGTCCAAAATCCTTTGAAAAGTTCAGCATTCAGTCTCATACATTTGGCCCTCTCTGTAAGAGTTATATTCATCCTCTCTGCAACACCATTCTGCTCAAGAGTCTTCTTCACTGAAAAGTGTCTCTGAATGCCATGTTCCTCACAGAAGTTCTGAAACTGTGAGTTTTTGTAATCCGTACCATTTTGTGACCTCATGTATTTGATTTTCCTACCAGTCTGGTTCTCTATCTCTGCCTTCCAAACCTTGGACTTGACAAAGACTTCATGCTTTAGAAAATATACCCAGACCTTGCGAGAAAAGTCATCAACGAAAGTAACAAAATACCTAGAACCTCCTAGGGATGGTTCCTGAGTGGGTCCCCATACATCAGTGTGGACATAATCTAGAATGCTTCGAGTTCTGTGTTGGACAACCTTGAAACTAACTCGTGTCTGTTTTCCAAGCACACAATACTTGCACAAATCTAGCTTGAATTTGCTGACTCCCCTCAATAGTCCTCTTTTGCATAGTTCTACCACGCACACTCATGTGTCCCAAACGCATGTGCCATAATTTTGTAGCACCATGGTCTAAATCTACTGAGATCTCTTCAGCCACTCCAACAACTCCACCTACAAGTGTTCTCCCTTACAACTTGTAAGTGTTCCCACCAGTCCTTTTACTCTTCATCACAGTCAGAGCACTTTTGCATACTCGAAGAATATCACTGTCCTCATCAGCTCTATAGCTAAATCCTTTGGCCTGCAATGTCCCCATTGAAACCAAATTCTTCTTCAAATCTAGTATGTGCCTAACCTCACATAACGTCTTTACTACACCATGATCCATCACAATTCTGAGTTCTCCCATAACAATAATTTCACATGCTTTATTATTTCCGAGATACACAAAACCAAAATTATTTGTCCTGTATTTGGTGAACCATTCTCTGTTTGGCGTCATGTAGTAGGAACAACCAGTGTCAAGTATCCATTCATCTATATTATGATTTGATGATACAGATAGTAAATCAACTTCACTATTGTAACCATAGTCATCTTTATGTGCAATATTTGCATATGTAGATACTCCATCTTTCCCCACCGGCTTGCTAGGACTCCATTCATTGGGACATTCCTTTTTGTAATGCCCAGTCTGTTTGCACTTATAACACTCTACTAGTGTTCTGCCCCTGGAATTTGGTCTTTTCTCTTTGGTTGGACCTCCTCTGCCTTGTCTCCTCCCACGCGCTTGGCTCCCTTTCACATACAGACCATCACCC
>NW_017721751.1:0-1586 GCF_001865875.1 Lupinus angustifolius | reverse complement strand
GATAAGAGAATAACACAAGAGATTTGGTAACGAGGTTCAGCCAATTGTGCCTAGGTCCCCAGGAGCGTTCAGCGGCTACCACTATATATTATTAGAGAATAAGGATTAGTGTTTTACTATTCTTCTTCTTGTTACATTAGGTTTACATAACATCAATATATATAGTCCTCTACCCCACCCCTTTGTATCAGCCCAAACCCATAACTTGTATTGCTGTTATCTAGATATATGAGTCATTGCACAACAATTTCCACATTGACGAATATCATCAATCTTCATCTTCCGCCATTGGGTTGGGGGCGCTCCATAGTCCAGCATTAGTGAATGTTCAGTAAGCTTAGGCAATGTCTGAACTTGTTCACGATAACCGGTTTGGTTAGCATATCAGCTGCATTTTCTGAAGTGTGAACCTTTCCTCATCCTCATCCTCATCCTCATCCTCATCCTCATCCTCATCCTCATCCACATCCTCATCCTCATCCTCATCCTCATCCTCATCCTCATCATCATCCTCACGCTCATCCTAATCGTGATCCTCATGCTCATCCTCATCCTCATCCTCTTCCTAATCCTCATCCTCATCCACATCCTCATTCTCATCCTCATCCTCATCCTCATCCTGATCCTCATCCTCATCCTCATCCTCAGCCTCAACCTCATCCTGATCCTGATCCTCATCCTCACCCTCATCCTCATCCTGATCCTCATCCTCATCCTCATACTCGTCCTCATCCTCATCCTAATCCTCATCCTCATCCTCATCCTTGATAAGTGCCAAACATACCTAAAATTCATACACTTTTATGGCTTATCTTAAGCATAATTGAGAAAAACCAACTTAAAACAATACTTTTGGTATAAAACATTACAATTGGGTATATTTGTGTTTGTATTGCCTTTTTGCGTATTTTGTAGGAAATAAAATGAAGAAAAGAAAAGCAAAGATTTATGGTCAAAAAGCAACAAAAGTCAAGAAAATCAAGGTGCTCAACCAGGCAGCTGAGCGTAGTACGAGCCCCGCAGAGCTGACCTGGCCACCTGCCTGACCTGGACCAAACTGCTCAACCAGGCAGCTGAGCGAACCTGCTTAGCCGCTCAGCCTAGCACCAGACTAGGCCTGGCACAGTTAGAAATATGCTTGACACGGTCAGACACGAGCTTGGCACAAGCCAAGATGCTGAACAAGCTGCTCAGCGGTCAAACCAAGTTGCTCAGTGGAGAACTAGACTCCTGGCCATATCAGCAAGCACCAAGCCACGTCCCAGTCAAGACGGTCAGAAGCTGCTGAACAAGCAGCTCAGTGGTGAAGCAGGTGCGTTAGGCGGTGCTTACCAGACTTGACATAACCATCAAGCAAACCATGAAGTTATCCATGACCTCACCTCAAGTAGCCCACCATAGGCTTTTTAGAAGTAGCTCACAGTAGAATGTCTCATAGCCCACAACTAGCTTTGATGAGTCATGCACAAGAAGGTGACTAAGCTACTTGGTCAAGGGACCAAACGCATGTTGAAGGGTTTGGTCAGCTACTGAGCGGTCCAGCTCAGCAGGTCAGCGGTCTGGAGTGGAGCCTATAAATAGAGGTC
>NW_017721750.1:0-266 GCF_001865875.1 Lupinus angustifolius | reverse complement strand
AACTTACTAACTTTTATTTATTGTTATTTACTTTCCGCATTTTATTTATTCTTTAAATATTAGAATACCATTAAACCGATGTTGGAATTTATTCCACAAAATCGAGATGGTATTCAAAGGTACTTAATAATTATGTAATAGGTAATTGCTTCGATACCATTATACCAGCGTTAGAAATTATTCTAATAAAGCTGAGATGGGGAAAAGAAGAAATGACTTATTCACATGATTATTAAGAAAGTAAGTTGTAATTGGAATATTCTTGA
>NW_017721749.1:0-700 GCF_001865875.1 Lupinus angustifolius | reverse complement strand
TCATCCTCATCCTCATCCTCATCCTCATCCTCATCCTCATCCTCATCCTCATCCTCATCCTCATCCTCATCCTCATGCTCATCCTCATTCGCATCCTCATCCTCATCCTCATCCTCATCCTAATCCTAATCCAAATCCTAATCCTAATCCTAATCCTAATCCTGATACTCATCCTCATCCTGATCCTCATCCTCATCCTTAGCTTCATCCTCATCATCATCCTCATCCTAATCCTAATCCTAAGCCTAATCATCATCCTCAACCTCATCCTCATCCTCATCCTCACCCTCATCCTCATCCTCATCCTCATCCTCATCCTCATGCTCATCCTCAACCTCATCCTTAACCTTATCCTCATCCTGATCCTGATCCTGATCCTCATCCTCATACTCATCTTCATCCTCATCCTCATCCTCATCCTCATCCTCATCCTCATCCTCACCCTCAGCCTCACCCTCAGCCTCACCCTCATCCTCATCCTGATCCTAATCCTTATCCTTATCCTGATCCTCACCCTCACCCTCATCCTCTTCCTCATCCTGATCCTCATCCTCATACTCATCCTCATCCTCATCCTCATCCCCATCCTCACCCTCACCCTCACTCTCACACTCACCCTCATCCTCATCCTCATCCTCATCCTCATCCTCATCCTCATCCTCATCCTCATCCTCATCCTCATCCTCATCCTCATCCTCAT
>NW_017721748.1:0-321 GCF_001865875.1 Lupinus angustifolius | reverse complement strand
CCTCATCCTCACCCTCATCCTCATCCTCATCCTCATCCTCATCCTCATCCCTATCCTCATCCTCATCCTCATCCTCATCCTCATCCTAATCCTCAATCTCAATCTCATCCTCATCCTCATCCTCATACTCCTCCTTATCCTCATCCTTATCCTCATCCTCATCCTCATTCTCATCCTAAACCTAATGCTAATCCTAATACAATTCCTAATCCTAATCCTCATCCTCATTCTCATTCTCATTCTCATCCTCATCCTCATCCTCATCTCATCCTCATCCTCATCTCATCCTCATCCTCATCCTAATCCTAATCCTAATCATCA
>NW_017721746.1:0-764 GCF_001865875.1 Lupinus angustifolius | reverse complement strand
AGCCTCATCCTCATCCTCATCCTCATCCTCACCCTCACCCTCACCCTTAGCGTCACCCTCATCCTCATCCTGATCTTGATCCTGATCCTCATCCTCATCCTTGCCCTCATCCTCATCCTCATCCTCATCCTCATCCTCATACTCATCCACATCCTCATCCTCATCCTAATCCTCATCCTCATCCTCATCCTCAGACTCATCCTTAGCCTCAACCTCATCCTCATCCTCATCCTCGTCCTCACGCTCATCCTCACCCTCATCCTCACTCTCATCCTCATCCTGATCCTCATCCTCATTATCATCGTCATCCTCATCCTCAGCCTCAGCCTCATCCTCAGCATCAGCCTCATCCCTCATCCTCATCCTCATCCTCACCCTCATCCTCAACCTCATCCTCATCCTCCCCCTCATCCTCATCCTCATCCTCCTCCTCATCCTCATCGTCATCCTCATCCTGATTCTCATCCTCATACTCATACTCATCCTCGTCCTCATCCTCATCCTCATCCTCATCCTCATCCTCATCCTAATCCTCATCCTCATCCTCAGCCTCAGCCTCAGCCTCACCCTCAGCCTCACCCTCATCCTCATCCTGATCCTTATCCTTATCCTTATCCTCACCCTTACCCTCATCCTCTTCCTCATCCTGATCCTCATCCTCATCCTCATACTCATCCTCATCCTCATCCTCAGCCCCATCCTCATCCTCACCCTCACCCTCACTCTCACCCTCACCCTCATCCTCATCCTCATGCTCATCCTCA
>NW_017721745.1:0-435 GCF_001865875.1 Lupinus angustifolius | reverse complement strand
ATCTCATCCTCATCCTCAAACTCCTTCTCATCCTCATCCTTATCCTCATCCTCATCCCCATCCTCATCCTAAACCTAATGCTAATCCTAATACAAATCCTAATCCTAATCCTCATCCTCATTCTCATTCTCATCCTTCTCCTCATCCTCATCCTCATCTCATCCTCATCTCATCCTCATCCTCATCCTAATCCTAATCCTAATCATCATCCTCAACCTGATCCTCATCCTCTTCCTCATTCTCATCCTCATCCTCACTCTCATCCTCACCCTCATCCTAATCCTAATGCGAATCCTAATCCAACCTCATCCTGATCCTCATCCTAATCCTTATCCTGATCCTCATCCTAATTATCATCGTCATCCTCGTCCTCATCCTCATCCTCATCCTCAGCCTCATCCTCATCCTCATCCTCATCCTCATCCTCACCCTCAC
>NW_017721744.1:0-467 GCF_001865875.1 Lupinus angustifolius | reverse complement strand
TCCTCACCCTCATCCTCACCCTCATCCTCATCCTCATCCTGATACTCCTCCTCATCCTCATCCTGATCCTCATCCTTATCCTCATTCTCAATCTCATCCTCATCCTGATCCTGATCCTCATCCTAATCCTAATCCTAATCCTCATCCTAATCCTAATGCGAATCCTAATCCAAATCCTAATCCTAATCCTAATCCTTATCCTCATCCTCATCCTCATCCTCATTCTCATGCTCATCCTCATCCTCGTCCTCATCATCATGCTCATCCTCATCCTCATCCTGATCCTCATCCTCATCCTAATCCTAATCCTCATCCTAATCCTAATGCTAATCCTAATACAAATCCTAATCCTTATCCTAATCCTAATCCTCATGCTCTCTCTCATCCTCATCCTCATCCTCATCCTCATCCTCATCCTCATCCTCATCCTCATCCTCATCCTCATCCTCATCCTCATCCTCATCCTC
>NW_017721743.1:8396-10896 GCF_001865875.1 Lupinus angustifolius | reverse complement strand
TCTTCCTCATCCTCTTCCTCATCCTCTTCCTCATCCTCTTCCTCATCCTCTTCCTCATCCTCTTCCTCATCCTCTTCCTCATCCTCTTCCTCATCCTCTTCCTCATCCTCTTCCTCATCCTCTTCCTCATCCTCTTCCTCATCCTCTTCCTCATCCTCTTCCTCATCCTCTTCCTCATCCTCTTCCTCATCCTCTTCCTCATCCTCTTCCTCATCCTCTTCCTCATCCTCTTCCTCATCCTCTTCCTCATCCTCTTCCTCATCCTCTTCCTCATCCTCTTCCTCATCCTCTTCCTCATCCTCTTCCTCATCCTCTTCCTCATCCTCTTCCTCATCCTCTTCCTCATCCTCTTCCTCATCCTCTTCCTCATCCTCTTCCTCATCCTCTTCCTCATCCTCTTCCTCATCCTCTTCCTCATCCTCTTCCTCATCCTCTTCCTCATCCTCTTCCTCATCCTCTTCCTCATCCTCTTCCTCATCCTCTTCCTCATCCTCTTCCTCATCCTCTTCCTCATCCTCTTCCTCATCCTCTTCCTCATCCTCTTCCTCATCCTCTTCCTCATCCTCTTCCTCATCCTCTTCCTCATCCTCTTCCTCATCCTCTTCCTCATCCTCTTCCTCATCCTCTTCCTCATCCTCTTCCTCATCCTCTTCCTCATCCTCTTCCTCATCCTCTTCCTCATCCTCTTCCTCATCCTCTTCCTCATCCTCTTCCTCATCCTCTTCCTCATCCTCTTCCTCATCCTCTTCCTCATCCTCTTCCTCATCCTCTTCCTCATCCTCTTCCTCATCCTCTTCCTCATCCTCTTCCTCATCCTCTTCCTCATCCTCTTCCTCATCCTCTTCCTCATCCTCTTCCTCATCCTCTTCCTCATCCTCTTCCTCATCCTCTTCCTCATCCTCTTCCTCATCCTCTTCCTCATCCTCTTCCTCATCCTCTTCCTCATCCTCTTCCTCATCCTCTTCCTCATCCTCTTCCTCATCCTCTTCCTCATCCTCTTCCTCATCCTCTTCCTCATCCTCTTCCTCATCCTCTTCCTCATCCTCTTCCTCATCCTCTTCCTCATCCTCTTCCTCATCCTCTTCCTCATCCTCTTCCTCATCCTCTTCCTCATCCTCTTCCTCATCCTCTTCCTCATCCTCTTCCTCATCCTCTTCCTCATCCTCTTCCTCATCCTCTTCCTCATCCTCTTCCTCATCCTCTTCCTCATCCTCTTCCTCATCCTCTTCCTCATCCTCTTCCTCATCCTCTTCCTCATCCTCTTCCTCATCCTCTTCCTCATCCTCTTCCTCATCCTCTTCCTCATCCTCTTCCTCATCCTCTTCCTCATCCTCTTCCTCATCCTCTTCCTCATCCTCTTCCTCATCCTCTTCCTCATCCTCTTCCTCATCCTCTTCCTCATCCTCTTCCTCATCCTCTTCCTCATCCTCTTCCTCATCCTCTTCCTCATCCTCTTCCTCATCCTCTTCCTCATCCTCTTCCTCATCCTCTTCCTCATCCTCTTCCTCATCCTCTTCCTCATCCTCTTCCTCATCCTCTTCCTCATCCTCTTCCTCATCCTCTTCCTCATCCTCTTCCTCATCCTCTTCCTCATCCTCTTCCTCATCCTCTTCCTCATCCTCTTCCTCATCCTCTTCCTCATCCTCTTCCTCATCCTCTTCCTCATCCTCTTCCTCATCCTCTTCCTCATCCTCTTCCTCATCCTCTTCCTCATCCTCTTCCTCATCCTCTTCCTCATCCTCTTCCTCATCCTCTTCCTCATCCTCTTCCTCATCCTCTTCCTCATCCTCTTCCTCATCCTCTTCCTCATCCTCTTCCTCATCCTCTTCCTCATCCTCTTCCTCATCCTCTTCCTCATCCTCTTCCTCATCCTCTTCCTCATCCTCTTCCTCATCCTCTTCCTCATCCTCTTCCTCATCCTCTTCCTCATCCTCTTCCTCATCCTCTTCCTCATCCTCTTCCTCATCCTCTTCCTCATCCTCTTCCTCATCCTCTTCCTCATCCTCTTCCTCATCCTCTTCCTCATCCTCTTCCTCATCCTCTTCCTCATCCTCTTCCTCATCCTCTTCCTCATCCTCTTCCTCATCCTCTTCCTCATCCTCTTCCTCATCCTCTTCCTCATCCTCTTCCTCATCCTCTTCCTCATCCTCTTCCTCATCCTCTTCCTCATCCTCTTCCTCATCCTCTTCCTCATCCTCTTCCTCATCCTCTTCCTCATCCTCTTCCTCATCCTCTTCCTCATCCTCTTCCTCATCCTCTTCCTCATCCTCTTCCTCATCCTCTTCCTCATCCTCTTCCTCATCCTCTTCCTCATCCTCTTCCTCATCCTCTTCCTCATCCTCTTCCTCATCCTCTTCCTCATCCTCTTCCTCATCCTCTTCCTCATCCTCATCCTCATCCTCATGCTCATTGTCATCCTCATCCTCATCCTCATTAAGTTCCTCATCCTTATCCTCATCCTCATATTCATCCTAATCCTAACCCTAATCCTAATCCTAAT
>NW_017721743.1:7869-8296 GCF_001865875.1 Lupinus angustifolius | reverse complement strand
AAATGAAACATTAGATCTCATCTATTCTTGTAGCTCATGTAACTGCTCTGAAAATAACTTATATCAAAAACCTGTCTGTGAGACTTGTGAGACTTTGCAAGAAGACAATTTTAAACTTAAAGAAAACTCACACGTCTCACAAACAGTCAACAACAATTAGACACTATGCTAAGTCAAACAAGAAATGTTGGTGATCACACATGACTAGGTTATACTCGCCCTACTAGGAACAAAAGACCATATAGAAAACCTATGGCTCGTCTTAAAAATAAATATCACAAACACACACCTACATGTTTCTATTGCAAACATATGGTCATACCTCATATTCATGTTATATCAGAAAATATGGTATACCTAGCGGCGTATACATGTGGATAAAGAAGGGAGATGACTCCCCGATTACTAACAGAAAGGGACCCAATAT
>NW_017721743.1:7478-7769 GCF_001865875.1 Lupinus angustifolius | reverse complement strand
CTCTTATTGAAAATGTCCTTTATGTTGAAGGATTAGAACATAATCTCTTGAGCATAAGTCAACTCTGCAACAAAGGTAACCGTGTATCTCTGACTGTTGTATCATTCGTGACATCTTATCTAATAATGTTAAATTTGTTGGTCATCGTATAAATAATATTTATATGGTTAATTTGGATGATGTCACTACCTTATTTTCAAAATGTTTTATTTCTAAAGAAGATGACATCTGGCTTTGGCATAGACGCGTTGCACATATCCATGTAAAACATCTAGATAAATTATCATCAAA
>NW_017721743.1:6987-7378 GCF_001865875.1 Lupinus angustifolius | reverse complement strand
ATGCAAGAAGAGCTAAACCAGTTCGAACGTAACAGTGTTTGGGACTTGGTCCCTAAACCTAAAGATCATCCCGTGATTGGTACCCGATGGGTCTTCAGAAACAAACTTGATGAATCAGGCTTAATCATTCGAAATAAGGCATGCTTGGTTGCCAAAGGCTACAACCAAGAGGAAGGTATCGATTACGACGAAACCTATGCCCCTGTAGCTAGATTAGAGGCCATCATGATGCTTCTTTCCTTTGAATCTATTATGAACTTCAAATTATTTCAAATGGACGTAAAAAGCGCCTTCCTGAATGGTTACATTCAAGAAGAAGTTTATGTTGACCAACCGCCTGGTTTTGAAAATTTTAAATATCCGAACCACGTTTATAAACTTAAAAAGGCAC
>NW_017721743.1:5761-6887 GCF_001865875.1 Lupinus angustifolius | reverse complement strand
AGGAAGCTGGCTCATCATCCACTCGGGACCGCGGTGACCCATTTTACTCGCTCATTTTACAAGAGACTCGTTTGGCAAAGTTCCAAGGACGCAAACCCACTTGTGTAAGGTATGTTGATTTGACCTGGATGGCGGAACAAAATTTCAGTTTTCCGCATGATATGGAGGCTCAGGGAGCCGTTAAATTTCTGGAATTAAAGGGACAAGTTTACCCTGCTCTAGTTAGGGAATTTTATGCAAATTTCAGATATAAGGATGGTAAATATTGGTCTATGATTTCTGGTAAACTGTTTGAGATTAGTGATGAATTGTTTATGATTGTCGGTGGTTTGTCATCTTTTGGTTATGGAATAGGAGATTGGTCTTTGGTTAAGGATAACTTGGATCCTACTGAGGTTTATCAGTCATTTCTTAGAGGTCCTCATTTGTATTTTCCGGGCCAACTGACCAAGGCTGGGTCATTATCTGTTGAGAACAGGATGCTACATTATGTCATTGCTTATATTCTGGTACAGAGGAACATAAATCATGCGCAGCCCACTGTGAATGATTTGCGTTTCATGTACGCTGTTAAGAATAATGTAATGATTAATTGGCCTGAGGAAATATTGAAGATTATGAACAGTGTGTCTCTGTCTCAGTCGAAGCTGCTTCCCTACAGTATATTCATTTCACGCATTGTGGATTATTTGCATATAGATGTTTCTAACACCATCATTGTTGAGTATACTGACAAGTATCATCTAGTTGGTGAGAGTCTCATTCAGCTATGGAGCAAAGGCTCAACAACCGCATGGATCTTCATTTTCAAGGGTTGAAGGACTCATACTTTACAGGTATGGAACAGTATGAAGAGCGTCAAACTGCCTATTCAGACAACCAATATCAGTCGGTGAGAAATCTGATTCAATCCACAGCCGAAGCTCAGAATCCCTTCATTCGATCTACTGCTGAAGCTCAGAATGCATTATTTTGTTCTGAATTTCAGAAGTTGTCTATGCTGATTAGGGGTGACCAGAACATTGTTATTCCTGATGATGAGATTGATCCTCCTGCACCTCAACCATAGTATAGAAGACTTTAGACATAGGACATCTTCACCTTAGGTTTATTTCTTCGTTATTGC
>NW_017721743.1:5202-5661 GCF_001865875.1 Lupinus angustifolius | reverse complement strand
TGAATGGTTCTTGATCATATGAGATGTTTATGGTGCATAATTTAAGCTAGTTATTGCACTACATTGCTTATCATGCTAATTGATATAGTTAATCTTGTATGTCGTTCTCTTTACCTCTTAGTTATTTTTAAAATGTCTAAACAAACGCATTTGTTCAAGCCACCGAAAATGAAACAGGTTAATGGTTAAACCCCAAAATTAAAACACTAACTTTGTTTTATGTTTAACTACATATCTCTGCCTACTTTTGACCTGAGTTATCTTTTTGATAATGTCAAAAGGGGGAGAAAGGTTGTTTTGTTGTTGTTTGATTGTGCAGGTTGATCGTAATAACTGCTTCCGAAATATTAGCGCATCATATCAATCATTGCCAATACAATCTTCAAGCTAATTCATCAAACAATTGGTGTAGTGTTTTGTCATCATCAAAAAGGGGGAGATTGAAAGTGCGCATGTCAA
>NW_017721743.1:0-5102 GCF_001865875.1 Lupinus angustifolius | reverse complement strand
AGTTTTGGAATTTGAAAATACACTTAGAAATATGCTGTTAATCGATTAAGGAATGATTTAATCGATTAACATAAGTTTTTGAAAAGTTGTTGAAACTGAAAACTTGAAAAACAGAATCAGTTATGATTTTAAATCGCGTTAATCGATTAATAAAGGTTTTAATCGATTAACTGGGCTGCCACTGAAAACTTGGAAAAACAGAATCAGTTACATTTTTGAAACACGTTAATAGATTAACCAAGGTCTTAATCGATTAACTGGGCTGCAGAAATGATTCTTTATAAACTGTGTTTTCAGAACTGAAGTCATAACTTGCATGTTGTATTTTTTAGAGAGTTAGAGCATATTTCGTGTTTGGTGTTGCATCTATATGACATTGCATTTGTGAGATTAGAAAAGAGAGAATTCTATGCTTTTGGAATGAGAGGCATTTCATGTTTAATTTCTCACTATTTCACCTGACATGTTCTTGCATTCATTGATGTTTTTGTGAAGATTTTGCATTCTGTAAAAAATTGTTTTTAATTGATTAAAGTGACAATGTATAACATGACAATGTATTAGTTGAAAACAAATTTTACAGAATACAAAATCTTCACA
This sequence comes from Lupinus angustifolius, assembly GCF_001865875.1. Classification (NCBI taxonomy): domain Eukaryota; kingdom Viridiplantae; phylum Streptophyta; class Magnoliopsida; order Fabales; family Fabaceae; genus Lupinus; species Lupinus angustifolius. The sequence goes on along the minus strand of NW_017721743.1, from coordinate 4,502 downwards.
AAAACATCAATGAATGCATGAACATGTGAGGTGAAATGATGAGAAATTAAACATGAAATTCCTCTCAATCCTATAGCATAGAATTCTCTCTTTTCTAATCTCACAAATGCAATGTCATATAGATGCAACAATTAACACGAAATATGCTCTAACTGTCTAAAAAATGCAACATGCAAGTTTTGGCTTCAGTTTCTGAAAACGCAGTTTATAAAGAATCATTTATGCAAAATCACTTCTGCAGCCCAGTTAATTGATTAAATACTTGGTTAACCGATTAACGTGTTACAAAATTGTAACTGATTCTGTTTTCCAAGTTTTCTGTTACAGCAGCTTTTCAAAAACTTATGTTAATCGATTAAACCACACCTTAATCGATTAACGACATATTTCCAAGTGTATTTTCAAACTGCAAAACTCAAATACGTTATGCACTTGATTTATACATGTTCAACACTAAGTTTATGCCTAGGATGCACATATTACATGTATTTATGTGATGCATGAACATATTATAAATGACATATCTCAAAACTTAAAATGATTTAAAGTTTTATGCATATGAGACATGTATTGAGTTTACCTAAGCCTTAGACTCAACCTAAACTAATTACTAGTCTAAGTCTAATACCAATCTAGAGACTTAAGCATGCTGATTTGTTGATGATCTTCAAGCTCTGATAATCACAAGTTGTCCTCATCAAAACTAAACACATAGTGAGAAAGCTTTCCAAAGTGCTATTAGACTTATTACCTATATAATGAGTCACATATATAAGTCACATATATAAGTCACATATATAAGTCAAATAGCATAATGAGTCACATATATAAGTGCTCGAGCATAGTAGATGAAAATATTCCTAAGAACCATATTAACTCTTTATTACCTAATGAATAGAAACATAACAACTTCTGAGTCATACTAATCAATACCAAAGTTGTCTTCTTCTTTACCATTCATTTTTGCCAACACTAGTGTACTTATGGGGAAAAAAGCATTGGTCTCAACTAACATAATTAAATCTGCTTTATATTTGATGAGATATTATTGACGTGTATGTTGCAATAGACATTCACAACCCCTTGCATAAACACGTAACTACAGGTACACAAATTAAAAACTTAATATCTTTAGATTAATTTAATAATGTTAGTGAATCATGTTCTTTTAAATTACTAATTTGAATTCAAGTGACTCATGTCATAGTGGTTGGTAATTAATGGATCAAATTAGTAAGGTGTGTTAGTTAACTCATCGCTCTGTTCATGAGTAGTTTTCATCATAGTGAAAGAATTATTTTCTCTAATAACTTCTTTTAAATTCTTCTAAATTCTTCTATAAAATGATCACTTATACATTAGAAAAGTCATGTCATTGTTTACTCTCTTATAATAGAAATACAAAGTAAGAATTATATAAACATTATGACCGAGTAAGGAAGGTTGGCGTTGTATAGAGAAGGAAGTGTTGAGGATGTTTGAAATATATTATTATATAAAGTCCCACATTGCAGAACTTTAGAATAGAATAGAGTATCAATGTTATATATTGGACTCAGGTCCTTTGTTATTATGTGCACCAGATAGAAACACCAAATAGAAACACCCTATGGGCACTTGGGCCCATGGGTGTGTTAGGGCTTATAATTCTTATTCGTTAATAATATATTGGTAGCCGCTCAACACTCATAGAGACATATGCACAATTGGCCGAACCACCTTACCAAATTCTCTTGTCTTCTCTTCTATTTATTCAATGTACTTTATTTGATTGCTTGTTGCCAATGCTGCACAATGATTGCTTCCGCTGCACCAACAATTGGTATCAGAGCCAATTGGTCGAACCCCCTTACCAAATTCTCTCATCTTCTCTTCTATTTATTCAATGTACCAAATTCTCTTGTCTTCTCTTTTATGTAGCTATTGAGGCTTTCCAAGGAAGATTCAAAGTTCAGTTTGGCTTAGTATTGAAGATGATGATTGTTATTGAACTTTTGTGCAAAGGTTCCATATCTCGAAAGACTTTCTAGCAATAGGTGGCTAGGCAGCATGTTCCATTAGATGGTGGTATGGGAAGGTGCACTAGAAGTTTAGAGAGCTAGGCTCTTGGTAACAGCGTCAAGGATACTCGAAAAGACTAATGCTGAAGGGGAACGAGCTCTTATGTGGAGGAGTTGTTAAATAGATTTGGGCATTGAGGAAGGTGGAGCCATATATTCGCTAAGGTGGATATTCTTATTTCAACTAAGGTGGAGATTGTTGGGGATGTTTGAAATATGTTATCATATGAAGTCCCACATTGCATAACATTAAAATAAATAGATTCAATGATATATATTGGACTCAAGTCCTTTGTTATTATGTGCACTAGATAGAAGCACCAAGTAGAAACACCTCATGCGCACTTGGGCCAATGGGTGCGCTAGAGCTTGTAATCCTTATTCTCTAATAATATATTGTACCCGCTCAACGCTCTTGAGGACATATGCGCAATTGGCTGAATCACATTACCAAATTCTCTTGTCTTCTTTGTAAGAACAAGATTGCAACTACGAGGGGGGGGGGGGGAATTAGTTGACTTAAGATTTTAGACTCTTTTTCTGCAAAATGTAAGAGTTAATGTGCAGCGGATAATATTACATAAAAATAAACAAGTATAAAGTAAAGAGGAAAGGGAAAGGTGAGTACACACGTATTTTATAATGTTTCACCTTCTTGTCCACCGAAGGCTACGTCTAGTACTCTTGCATAGACAACTTCTGAAATTCAGAACAAAATAATGCATTCTGAGCTTCAGCAGTAGATCGAATAAAGGCATTCTGAGCTTCGGCTGTTGATTGAATCAACTTTCTCACTGACTGATATTGGTTGTCTGAATAGGCTGTTTGACGCTCTTCATACTATTCCATACCTGCAAAGTATGAGTCCTTCAACCCTTGAAAATGAAGATCCATGCGGTTGTTGAGCCTTTGCTCCATAGCTTCCATCTGAGCCATACCGAAAACAGAATCCTGTGATGCTGTCCTAGAGGGCTCCCCCTGATTTGTAGCATTCTGATCACCCATGCCACCCTGATCATCATCACTGGACAACTCCAAATCAATAGTAGTGTAGTCTTCCTGGTATTGCCAAGTAGTACCATACTTGTATATACCCATTTTATGAATTAGACTCTCACCAACCAGATGATCCTTATCAGTATACTCAACAATAAAGGTGTTAGAAACATCGATATGCAAGCCTGTTCTCAACAGATAATGACCCAGCCTTGGTCAGTTGGCCCGGATAATACAAATGAGGACCTCTAAGAAATGACTTATAAACCTCAGTAGGATCAAAGTTATCCTTAACCCATGAGCAATCTCCTATTCCATAACCCGAAGATGATAATCCACCGACATTCATAAACAGTTCATCACTAATCTCAAACAGTTTACCAGAAATCATAGACCAATATTTACCATCCTTATATCTGAAATTTGCATAAAATTCCCTAACTAGAGCAGGGTAAACGTGTCACTTTAATTCTAGAAATTTAACGGCTCCCTGAGCCTCCATATCATGCGGAAAATTGAAATTTTGTTCTGTTATCCAGGTTAAGTCGACATACCTTACATAAGTGGGTTTGCGTCCTTTTTGCCAAACAGGTTTCTTGCAAAATAAGCGAGTAAAATGGGTCACTGCAGTCCCGATTGGATGATGAGCCAGCTTCCTGTCTTCGTCCACAGTTGGCAGGAGTTTTGAACCTTTTTGCACAACCTTGCTCCATTTTAGTTGTAGAACTGGAATTGATGTTGGACTGAGCAGAGAAGGATTGGGAAAACCTAACCTAGGGTTTAATTTGGGGAAAAATGGGAATGTGATGGAATAAGGATGATAATGTGAAATTTCTAGATGGTTTGAGAGGGTTAGGGTGAGGTTTATCTACCTTAGAGCACTTGGGTTAGTTGAGTTACAATTTCAGATACTCAAAAGTGAAAAGAGGTGGGGTGGAGAAAATGTCGAAAAAAACGTGATACCGAGGTGTTGTCTGCACTTAAAATGCTGGTTTTAATCGATTAACGGGCATGGTTAATCGATTAAAATAATGTAAAAATTGATTTTTTAGAAAATAATGCCCAGGTAATCGATTATCAGTTAGTGTTTCATCGATTAAACACGAAAAAAATGGTTTTTAGCTAGCAGAATGGTTTCAACTCTTTAAGGCTTATGCATGCATTTTAACGGATTAATCGACACATTTTTAATCACGAAAAGAAGTTATCATGAGATATAATTTTGCACTACAACAGATATCATTTAGAACAAGAGACAAATAAGCATGTAGAGGTAAGACATAAAGCAAACATCTAAACAGTTTTAATCAAGATATTGTTCATCAAGAATTCCAAGTTCTCTCCTTAGAACATAGAAAGTATCCCGTGGAAGGGGCTTGGTGAAAATATATGCTAACTGTCTAGAGGTTTCAACAAATTCAAGAACGCAGTCACCTTTTTGTACAT
>NW_017721742.1:0-1695 GCF_001865875.1 Lupinus angustifolius | reverse complement strand
CTTGGTGAAAATATCTGCTAAATGTCTAGAGGTTTCAACAAATTCAAGAACGCAGTCACCTTTTTGTCTAATTTCTATATGCTTGGTTCTAGAGTGCAAAACGAGATTATTGGATAGGTTTATGACACTTGTATTATCGCATTTAATGGGGATCTTTTCCAGTTTAAGACCAAAGTCCTTAAGTTGCTGTTCATCCAAAGGATTTGAGCGCAACACACACCAGTGGCAATGTACTCCGCTTCAGCGGTGGACAAAGAAACACAAGCTTGCTTTTTATTGTGCCATGCAACTAATGAGCTGTCCAACAAGTGACACGTAATCCCATGTTAGTGAGGCATCCCGAGGATACCATAATCCCATGTTAGTTGTTCCTTTTAAATATCTCATGATTCTTTTAACAGTTGCATAATGTTATTCCTTAGGTAATGATTGAAATCTCGTACACATGCATACGCTAAACATGATATCAGGTCGGCTTGTAGTTAAGTAAAGTAATGACCCAATTATACCACGATACTTTGTTACCTCTATTGCTTTTCCTTTTTCGTCCTTGTCTAGGTAGCAAGCAGATGCCCTAGGAGTGGAGGCTTCCTTGCATTTATCCATATCAAATTTCTTAAGTAGCTCTTTGCAGTATTTCGCCTGATGAATGAATATCCCACTTTCTAGCTGCTTTATTTGAAGTCCCAGAAAGAATGTGAGTTCTCCCATCATAGACATATCGAACTCTCCCTGCATCATCTCAGAAAAATCTTTACAGAGAATATCATTAGTAGATCCAAATATTATGTCATCCACATAGATTTGTACAAGTAATACATGATTTTCTGATTTTCGAATAAAAACCGTTGTGTCAACCTAGCCTCTTTCGAACCCTTTTTCCAAAAGAAAGGTACTTAGTCTATCATACCAAGCTCTAGGAACTTGCTTAAGACCATAGAGTGCCTTTTTGAGTTTATAAACGTGGTTCGGATGTTTAAACTTTTCAAAACCAGGCGGTTGGTCAACATAAACTTCTTCTTGAATGTAACTATTCAAGAAGGTGCTTTTTACGCCCATTTGAAATAATTTGAAATTCATAATAGATGCAAAGGAAAGAAGCATCCTGATGGCCTCTAATCTGGCTACAGGGGCATAGGTTTTGTCGTAATCGATACCTTCCTCCTAGTTGTAGCCTTTGGCCACCAAACGTGCCTTATTTCGAATGATTAAGCCTGATTCATCAAGTTTGTTTCTGAAGACCCATCTGGTACCAATCATGGGATGATCTTTAGGTTTTGGGACCAAGTCCCAAACACTGTTACGTTCTAACTGGTTTAGCTATTCTTGCATAGCTATACCCCAGTGCACATCCTCAATGGCCTCATCAATAGTCTTAGGCTCAATCTGAGATACAAAAGCTTTTCGTAAGGAACTACGGGTTACCACTCCTGTAGATATGTCACCTATTACTTTTTCGATTGGGTGAGCTTTCTTATTTTCCACACAGCAGGCATATCCGAATGCTCCTGAGATCTGGTCTGACATTCTTCATTGGTTGCCTTCTCATTATCCACGTCTTTTGAGTATGCTTCTTCTAAAGCACCTACAACATCATCAGAACGACCTTTCTCCTTCTCTTTCGAAGAAGATTCGTCAAATTGAACATGGATAGACTCTTCTACTTGCATTGAATATTTATTAAACACTCTAAAG
>NW_017721741.1:0-579 GCF_001865875.1 Lupinus angustifolius | reverse complement strand
CAAATTTTCCTAAAGCTCGCTTTCCATTATTTAATATAAAATTTTTGCATCCGAAAGCGTGAAGATGGGATATGTTTGGTTTACGACCTTTCAAAAGTTCATTAGGAGTTTTATTTATATTAGGCCTTAGAAGTACTCGATTTATAACATAACATGCAGTATGCACTGCATCTGCCCAGAAGTATTTGGGGATATTACTTTCAAGAAGCGTGGTTCTCGCTAATTCTTCTTTGCGATTTTTCCTCTCGACAACTCCATTTTGTTGTGCAGTACGTGGAGCAAAGAATTGATGTAAAATTCCATGCTTATCACAGAATTTGTCGAACTGAAAGTTCTCAAATTCTCCCCCGTGATCACTGCGTATATATACCATTTTCAGGTTAAGTTGGTTTTGGATTTGTTTGGCAAGATTTTTAAAAGATTTGAACGCATCGCTTTTTGCAGATAAAAATAATGTCCATGTAAATCGGGAGAAATCATCAACAATAACTAGGGCATAGTAGCTACCACCAAAACTCATGATTTGTGATGGTCCAAACAAGTCCATATGGAGTAACTCCAAAGGTCTTGAAGTGGATA
>NW_017721740.1:0-437 GCF_001865875.1 Lupinus angustifolius | reverse complement strand
TAGATGTTTTACATGGATATGTGCAACGCGTCTATGCCAAAGGCAGATGTCATCTTCTTTTGAGATAAAACATTTTGAGAATAATGTAGTGACATCATCCAAATTAACCATGTAAATATTATTTATACGATGACCAACAAATTTAACATTATTAGATAAGATGTCACGAATAATACAACAGTCAGAATCGAAAGATACACGGTTACCTTTGTCGCAGAGTTGGCTTATGCTCAAGAGATTATGTTCTAATCCTTCAACATAAAGGACATTTTCAATAAGAGTTTGAGATGAGTTACCAACTGTTCCAGTGCCAAAGATCTTTCCCTTGTTGTTGTCTCCATACGTGATGTATCCTTTACTTTTAAGTGAAAGATCCAGGAAGTTTGATCTGTCACTTGTCATATGTCTCAAACACCCACAATCTAGGTACCATTTCT
>NW_017721739.1:0-823 GCF_001865875.1 Lupinus angustifolius | reverse complement strand
GGTATACCATACTTTCTGATATAACATGAATATGAGGTATGATCATATGTATTGCAGTAAAAACATATAGGTTTGTGTTTGTGATATTTATTTTTAGGACGAGCTACAGATTTTCTATATGGTCTTTTGTTCGTAGTAGGGCGAGTATAACCTAGTCTTGTGTGATCACCAACGTTTCTTGTTTGACTTAGCATAGTGTCTAATTGTTGTTGACTGTTTGTGAGACGTGTGAGTTTTTCTTTAAGTTTAAGATTGTCAACTTGCAAAGTCTAGCAAGTCTCACAGACAGGTTTTTGATATAAGTTATCTTTAGAGCAGTTACATAAGCTACAAGAATAGATGAGGTCTAATGTTTCATTTTCTAATTTTAATTCATCTAACTCTTTTTTTAGTTTGCTTATTTTTTGTTCATTTATGAGGATTACCCTTTTTCTATCAACGTTTATCCTAGCCAATTTCTTTAGTTCCTCATGTAACTCGACATAAGCCTCATATAATACATCATAAGGAGGTGAATCATAAGAAGTGGATGAGGTGTCAGAATATACCTCATGATTATCTTCGTGTGTGCTTGAATTCCCATCGTTGTCAGATCTAGCCATCAAACATAGCTTTGCTGACTCCTCCTTGCTAGAGGTGCTGGATGTCGTTTTCTCCTCAGGTACATCCCATACGATGTAGGCCTTTTTTGACTTGAATTCCCTGGGTGTGCTCTTTTCTGACTCAACCTTTTTCAGATAAGTTGGGCACTGAAATCGCATGTGTCCTACTTTTCCGCACTCGTGGCAAGTGAAGCGATCTTTGGTGTTCTTGCCTTTGTTTG
>NW_017721738.1:0-248 GCF_001865875.1 Lupinus angustifolius | reverse complement strand
GACCCATTGTTTCATCATCCAGATCGGAGTCAGATTCATCATCATCTTTATCTTCTTTCATTTTGGAGGTCGTAGCCTTTAATGGGATGCTCTTCTTCTTCCGGTCCGAATCCTCATGCACCGTCAAGCGACCCAATTCCATTTCGTGCTCTTGAAGCTTTCCAAACAATGTAGCTAGAGGCATAGAGTCCAAGTCTTTGGATTCCACAATTGCAGTCACTTTTGGTTGCCATTTCCTGTCAAGACAA
>NW_017721737.1:0-575 GCF_001865875.1 Lupinus angustifolius | reverse complement strand
GATTAAAAGAACACAAATAATCGATTAATGTAATCACTTTAATCGATTAAAACAGCTCAGATTATACAGACAGATTCAGTTTCTTGCACGATAATCAACCGAGATTGAAACGAATATACAGAGCTTACAAAAATATCAAAGTTACACCAGTATAGTATAGAAACATAATATAGCAAATAAAACAACTATACAAAGTAACCGATTAAAGCAAGAAAGAGAGAGAGAGAGAAAAATCTCGCAACACGATTTTTATCCTGGTTCGTTTGTGTGTCCACTTGCAAACTACATTCAGGCCTCCCGGTTGATCTGAGAGATTTTTCTTCACTATAATTGAAATAATGCTTTACAAGCAATTCTCCCAATTACAACACTTAGACATTCACTTGAGACTAAAGAACCTTATTCCTTGGTTTGACTCCCTTCCTACCGCCCAAGAAAACATTTCTTGCGGTGTAGCCCCATCCAAGAACCTATTTTTTCTATCAAGAACACTAAGCTAATGAAGATACAACACAATCTCGTTGGTGGTAAGACACCTTGAGATTCCCAAAGTTACAACACTTTTCACAACAAAA
>NW_017721736.1:0-19690 GCF_001865875.1 Lupinus angustifolius | reverse complement strand
AGTGTATTTTCAAATTGCAAAACTCAAATACATTATGCACTTAATTTATACATGTTCAATACTACGATTATGCCTAGGATGCACAGATTACATGACTTAAAATGATTTAAAGTTTTATGCATATGAGACATGTATTGAGTTTACCTAAGCCTTAGACTCAACCTAAACTAATTACTAGTCTAAGTCTAATACCAATCTAGAGACTTAAGCACGCTGATTTATTGATGATCTTCAAGCTCTTATAATCACAAGTTGTCCTCATCAAAACTAAACACATAGTGAGAAAGCTTTCCAAAGTGCTATTAGACTTATTACCTATATAATGAGTCACATATATAAGTCACATATATAAGTCACATATATAAGTCAAATAGCATAATGAGTCACATATATAAGTGCTCGAGCATAGTAGATGAAAATATTCCTAAGAACCATATTAACTCTTTATTACCTAATATATAGAAACATAACAACTTCTAAGTCATACTAATCAATACCGAAGTTGTCTTCTCCTTTACCATTCATTTTTGCCAACACTAGTGCACTTACGGGGAAAAAAGCATTGGTCTCAACTAACATAATTAAATCTGCTTTATATTTGTTGAAATATTATTGACGTGTATGTTGCAATAGACATTCACAACCCCTTGCATAAACACGTAACTACAGGTACACAAATTAAAAACTTAATATCTTTAGATTAATTTAATAATGTTAGTGAATCATGTTCTTTTAAATTACTAATTTGAATTCAAGTGACTCATGTCATAGTGGTTGGTAATTAATGGATCAAATTAGTAAGGTGTGTTAGTTAACTCATCGCTTTGTTCATGAGTAGTTTTCATCATAGTGAAAGAATTATTTTCTCTAATAACTTCTTTTAAATTCTTCTATAAAATGACCACTTATACATTAGAAAAGTCATGTCATTGTTTATTTTCTTATAATAGAAATACAAAGTAAGAATTATAGAAACATTATGACTGAGTAAGGAAGGTTGGTGTTGTATAGAGAAGGAAGTGTTGAGGATGTTTGTAATATTTTATTATATAAAGTCCCACATTGCATAACTTTAGAATAGAATAGAGTATCAATGTTATATATTGGACTCAGGTCCTTTGTTATTATGTGCACCAGATAGAAACACCAAATAGAAACACCCTATGGGCACTTGGGTCCATGAGTGTGTTAGGGCTTGTAATTCTTATTCGTTAATAATATATTGGTAGCCGCTCAACGCTCATAGAGACATATGCACAATTGGCCGAACCACCTTACCAAATTCTCTTGTCTTCTCTTCTATTTATTCAATGTACTTTAGTTGATTACTTGTTGCCAATGCTGCATAATGATTGCTTCCACTGCACCAACAATTGGTATCAGAGCCAATTGGTCGAACCCCCTTACCAAATTCTCTCATCTTCTCTTCTATTTATTCAATGTACCAAATTCTCTTGTCTTCTCTTTTATGTAGATATTGAGGCTTTCCAAGGAAGATCCAAAGTTCAGTTTGGCTTAGTATTGAAGAGGATGATTGTTATTGAACTTTTGTGCAAAGGTTCAATATCTCGAAATACTTTCTAGCAATAGGTGGCTAGGCAGCATGTTCCATTAGATGGTGGTATGGGAAGGTGCACTAGAAGTTTAGAGAGCTAGGCTCTTGGTAACAGCGTCACGGATACTCGAAAAGACTAATGCTGAAGGGGAACGAGCTCTTATGTGGAGGAATTGTTAAATAGAATTGGGCATTAAGGAGGTGGAGCCATATATTCGCTAAGGTGGAGATTGTTGGGGATGTTTGAAATATGTTATCATATGAAGTCCCACATTGCATAACATTAAAATAAATAGATTCAATGATATATATTGGACTCAAGTCCTTTGTTATTATGTGCACTAGATAGAAGCACCAAGTAGAAACACCTCATGCGCACTTGGGCCAATGGGTGCGCTAGAGCTTGTAATCCTTATTCTCTAATAATATATTGTACCCGCTCAACGCTCTTGAGGACATATGCGCAATTGGCTGAATCACATTACCAAATTCTCTTGTCTTCTTTGTAAGAACAAGATTGCAACTACGAGGGGGGGGGGGGGAATTAGTTGACTTAAGATTTTAGACTCTTTTTCTGCAAAATGTAAGAGTTAATGTGCAGCGGATAATATTACATAAAAATAAACAAGTATAAAGTAAAGAGGAAAGGGAAAGGTGAGTACACACGTATTTTATAATGTTTCACCTTCTTGTCCACCGAAGGCTACGTCTAGTACTCTTGCATAGACAACAAGAGATTTCCACTAAATATTAAGAGTTGTAAATATAATATCTCACCCCGAGATCTCTCTGTACCTTACACACTCACTAATATTTATACCTTGGAAAACACCTTTCCAAGTCACTCTATCCCTTTTCTATTCACACCCTTGTGAAAGAAATATTGTTTGCAATGAATGAAGAATTACAACAATGGCTTTGAATTGCCAAGTATGAAATATTATATCACTTGCAATCCAATCAACTCTCTTTATATGCTTAGAAATAATTCTCAATATACTTGTGAAATTTTTTGAAGCAATTACTCAGAATAAATTCTCTATTGAAAGTTGAAGAGCTTAGTGCAAAAATGCAGAAAAATAGTTAGAGAATTTATGAGAGTTGTATGAAAATTGTATGTGATGTTGTGAGAGTTTAGAGTCTTTATATAGACTTTCCAAACACCCAAGGTGCCTTTCTGAAAGTGTAGGAGTTCTTTGGAGTGAAGAGATTTTGTTTGGAGTGAAACCATTTCGTTTTGAAATCTGAAATCTCATTCAACAGTCCTCAGTAATTGATTACTGTCATTGGGTAATCGATTACCCAAATATACTGTCCACTTGATTTTTAAATTCAAATTTGAGGAATCGATTACACCATTTGGGTAATCGGTTACTCAACTTTTGTAAAACTGGTAATTTGTTACTCAAATGCAGTAATGGATTACTCTGAGCAGTTTTAAGTTGGATAACTCTTTTTCACTCAGATGTAACTTGTTACTTGAATTAAGTAACCCATTATGCATGTTTTATGTATTTTCAAAGTGTTTCATTATTCTTTAAAAATGGTTTTGAGCATTACTACTTTGCATAAGTAAGAGTTTTAGGATAGAAGTACCTATAGAGACTTATTCTAATTTTCTTGAAGCTTTAATCTTCTTTGTCTTCATAAGTATTCTTCATTTTCTTCTTTTTGGTGATGTTGGTGTCTTCATCAAAACCTTGCCAATGTCAGGAGCAAAGATCTTCTTCACATTCTTCTCTTCTATTTATTTTATGCACTTTATTTTATTGCTTGTGGCCAACGCTGCGCAATAATCGCATCTACTGCACCAATAGGAAGGAAACTCAATTTCTAACCACAAAGGAACCATAAAGGGACGGAGATGCCGTGAAAATAAAAGCCGACTAGTAAATGAAGCAGAAAGTGAAACAAGAATGGAACTAGATATTCCTTATTATATTCTTCTGTGAATATCATAATGTCAAAGTTCTAATTAAAGAATTCTCATGAACCATTAAAGACTAATAAAAGTTTTAACTTACAATTGGTGTTAGAGCATCAAGTTAGAGACATTATGTCATTCCTTATTGTCATGATCCGATTTTCGGTTAGAAGATCGACTCTGTGACGTAGGAAGAGAAGAACTCAATTTTCGGTTGGAGTCACCATTATGTTTTTACGATTAAAACGTAGATAACTTTTTTTATGTCCAAATTGGATATTATGGTCTTTAAACCTTAGAGCTGAGCTGTAGAGTCAATTACATATTGTGGAAGATATTAACACTCATGCGTTCATATTAAAACGATACCCTCTCTAATCATTTGAACTCTTGTACCCTTAAAAAACTATTTCAACATTTAACCATTAAAACAAAATATTATATTTTTTAATTTTGTGTCTCTCAAGAGTTCATCTTACTCCTACGTATCCATACGTGCAATAGGAAAATCAAGACTACGTAGCTCTGGTCTTGAAAATGGTAGATTTGATTGACAAAAAATAAATGGTTCGTTATTTATCCACTTTGAGAAATGTGGAGCATGAGAAACTAATATCTGCATCACATCCAATATCACATAGATATTAAAAAATACAATTAAAATCCTATCTTCTTCAAGAAAGATGGATTAGCGGAAACTATTGTTCGCACTACACCAAATATCAGAGAGATATTTGAAATATAGTTTAAATTTTATCACCTTGGAGAAAGATGAAAGAACATAAACAAATGTCTACATCACAAAATGTCAAAGAAATATTTGAAATATAGTTAATATCTGATTATCTTCAAGAAAGATGAAGCAACAAAATTTAATAATGTACGCACTGCATCAAATGTCAAAGAGATATTTGAATTATTGTTAAATTTTTATCATCTTCAAGATAGATGAAACAACAGAAAGTAATGTATGCATCACATCAAATCGCAAAAAGATATTTGAAATATAATTAATATATTATCATCTTTAAGATAAATGATGGAACAACAACTAATGTATGTACTACACCCATCTTAAAAAGATAAGTTTATTATTTACTTGAAGGAAGTCCAACATCTATTAAGTGATTGGTTGATTCAATGTTTGAGAATTGACTCTCAAAAATCATCTCCAAGTAATCAAACTTACATGATTGTTATTTTATTACTAAAGAATCAAAAGGTTAAGACACCATATCTATAACGACAGATGAATAAACAGTTCGTTGCAAGTCCATGAATTTTTTTGATAAGCCACGATGAGACTTTCTATTGGTCCTAACTAATAAAGCCCCAATATTTGTTAGACAGGTGATGGAATAAAAAAAAACACAAGACAACAATGTATAGGCAAGGAAGTTTTTCAATTCTACATGTGTTTATATTTTTGATGAGCTTGTACATTACTTCATTTAATCTGTGAGAAATAAAAAGTTAGTAACCTCATGTATCATATATTAAACGAGTCATGTTTTACCTGTGTATGATACCTGTTATAGCTATTGGCTTATGTTTGATGGTGCCTAGTTTTCTTGCAAACATGATAGTCGTGGCCTCTGAATCACTGAATCCATCTTTGATAAGAAGGAAAATCGAAATCTCCTCTGAAGCATGCATATGTCATATCCTACTAAACCCAAACTTCTCTTCTATTTGTTTAAGGAGATTGAAAGCGTTCTGGTCCAACTTAGACGAATAGGAACTCAAAGGAAGAGAGTGGGGATAAAATGGTGGTTGGATGAGGCAAATTTTCAGGGGCTAGAGTCATGAGCATGTAACATGATACACGATTCATTTTGGTATAAGTACGGGTAAATAATATGTGGTATGTTGCCCTTCAAAATTCAATACGTTAGAGGTATACTTAATTGATATATTATGTATGTTATTTATACTTATACTACGTCATTAACTATTAATTAATAATATTTTAAAATATTTTAAGTATGAGAAGACAAAAAACCAAAAGATAGAATCAGATAGGGATGTCGAAGTTCATTCTCTATTAAAGACATTTATTATCACCTTATTCTTCACAATACAAATGAAGTTAAATATCGTGTACTCTACTCCACTACTCGAAATGTAATAATTGCGACAATTTGAAAACAGAACACACATTAAATTGTGGAATTAAGATGACAACTAAGAAGGAGAGTGAATTAGTTGATGAGAGAAATGGTCAAATTTTTTGCAATGTATCAAAATGTAAAAGGACTGGAATATTGTTGCAGAAATTAACCAAGTTAAACTCAAAATATAAACACAAGAAGATGGTAGTAGAAGAGTACACAAAGATTTTTATACTGGCTCACCTTCTTGTCCATCGAATGTTACATCTAATACTCTTGCAGCACAAAAGCTTTTTCCAATAGATACTTTAAGTTGCAATTATAATTTCTCTCCCCGAGACCCTTGTACCTTACATACTCATAATTATCTCACCATTGCAAAACAATATTTCCATGTAAACTTTTCCCCTTATCACTAACCCTTTTGATGACAAGTTTACAATAAGATGAAAAATGATAATAACGGCAGAATTGTCTTTACAAGATCTGACAATACTATAACTTCCTTAAGAACTTAATATACTTAGTAAACAAATGCCCTTGAAATGCCCTTGAAAACTGTTTAAGAAAACTTTAAGAACTTACACTTTAAACAACTCCAGAAAACTTTTGAAAATTTAGAACAAAAGTTGAGTTGAAAGTGCCAAGAATTGTTTACAAAAGTTATGAAATTTCTGTATATTGTTGTGACTTGTGTATGTTCAAATGAGTGTTTCAGGGCCTTTAAATAGGCTTCCAATCAGCCATGGTACCCTTCCAAAGGTTGGAACATGATTGGAGTGAAGCCCATTGAGTTTGGATGAAAACATTTCATTTCAGATTTAAAAATATGGTTTAATAGTATAATGTAATCGGCTACATCAATGATGTAATCGATTACCAAATCCAATGTATTAACTCCGGTTGAAGTAGTACATCAATGATTTAATTATCTAGTTTAACAATATAGTGTAATTGGTTACATCAATGATGTAATCGATTACCAAATCCAATGTATCAATGCTGTAATCGAATACCAAATCCAATATATTTCTCCTAGAAGACCATTCGTTGTTTGTCATTCGCTAAAAGTCGCACCAAATCCAATGTATTAACAACAGCTGAAGTATGGTGCAAGACTTCTTGGTCTTGGAGGAAGATGCCATGAAAATGAAGTTTGAGAAAAACTAGGTTATGATAAGATGAGATTTTGGGGGTTTTTGATTTTGGCCACTAAACACAAAATGGAAGGTAGCAAAGTGTTTAGAATTGATAATATGATATAAATGGACAAAGAAAAGTCACCCAAAACGGTTAAGAAATGAACTTTTTCGAGAGAGAGATGGAGGCTACACGACTTTTGGAGGTTTGAAAATAGAGAAGATGAAGTTGAAAAGAGGAAAAAAAACCTTATATACCATGAAGTGTAATCGATTACTTTGATTAATATAATCGGTTACATCAAGTACATTTGCCCAGTTTTCAAACTAAGACACTATAATCGATTATGTCTGTAGAGTAATCGGCTACCCAAACCTACTGCCAAAATTATTAATTGGATACACATATAGTGTACTCGATTATTGACTATTAAAAAAATGAAATTTTTGCATTTTAAACATATTTAAATACAAGTAGGCATGATATACATATAATGAAGCACACATAATAATTGATAAACATGTTTAAGATAAATATGCTTCACCAAGAATGCCTAATTCTCATCTAGTCTTATAAAAATAATCTTTAGCCAATGGTTTAGTGAAAATATCAGCTAATTGATTATGAGTATCAACAAATTCCAAGAGTACATCTTTCTTTTGGACATGGTCCCTAAGGAAGTGATGCCATATATATCAATATGTTTGATTCAGAAATGCATTATCAAATTCTTTTTGAGTTTATAGCACTAGTATTATCATATCTGAAGGGAATGCATCCTAAGTCCAATCCAAAATCTTGAAATTGTTGCTTGAGCCACAACATTTGGGCACAACAATTACCTGCTGCTAGGTATTTTACCTCTGCAGTACCCAGAGCAACATAGGCTTACTTCTTACAAGACCATGAGACTAGAGCATTTCCAAGAATATGACAAGTACCACCTGTACTTTTCCTCTCAGTTTTGCATCTAGCAAAGTCTGAATCTGAGTGTCCTACCAAGTCACATAGAGTTCCTTTTGGATACCACATTCTTACATCAAGTGAATTTAAGATATTTCAATATCGTTTTTATAGTAGTTAGATGTGACTCTTTGAGTTTTGATTGATACCGATCACATGGACATACACTAAACATGATATTTGGTCTACTTTCCATAAGATAAAGAAGGAAACTAATCATACCTCGATACCTAGAGATGTTAATGCACTCTCTAGTCTCATCAGTATCTATGTATGTTTTAGAACCCACAAGAGTAGCAATTGGTTTGTAGTCATCCATTTCAAATCGTTTCAACAAATTCCTACAATATTTAGATTGACTAAAAAATATATCATCCTTGAGTTATTTGATTTGAATTCCAAGAAAGTAATTCAAATTTCCCATCATGGACATCTCAAACTCCCATTGCATCATTTTACCAAACTCGCTATACAAGAGATCATTAGTAGAACCGAAAATAATATCATCAACATAGATTTGAACAAGTAAAGTATGATGATCAATTTTCTTAATAAATAGTATAGTGTCGACCTTTCCTTTGGTAAATCCTTTTTCAATTAAAAAGCTTGTTAGACAATCATACCATGCACGAGGAGCGTGCTTTAAGCCATAGATAGTTTCCTTAAGTTTATAAACATAAAAGGCATGTTTGTAATTTTTGAAACCCGAAGGTTGTTCGACATACACCTCTTCTTGTATATATCCATTTTGAAAACTACTTTTTACATCCATTTGATATAAATGAAAGTCCAAAGAGCATGCATATACCAACAATAATATAATAGCTTCAATTCTAGCAACCGAAGTGAAGGTTTTATCAAAGTCTATACCCTCTTCCTGGTTATATGCTTGGGCTACTAGTCTTGCTTTATTTTTTATGATAATATCATTTTCATTTGATTTATTTCGAAAGATCCAACAAGTGTCTATAACCTGCCTATCTTTAGATGGTTCTATTTGAGAAACAATGGCCATATTAAGATAAGTATCGTTTAACTTCAGGCGAGTGGAAACTTCCTTACTTATATCACCAATGATGTTATCTATAGGGTGATCATGATGGTTCTCAATTATTTAGGTAAATCAGAATGAATATGCTCATCTTAGAAAAGTATAGTATAATCTATCTTCAAGTGCTATATGTTGGTTGTAACTTCAGAAATGGATGAGTTAGGCAAATCATCATCATCAACATTAGACTTATCTTCCATAGAGGAATCAGTCTCATCAAATGTTACATGAATGGATTCTTCCATGGCTAAAATTCTCTTATTAAACATTGTAAAAGCTTTGCTTGTAAAGGAGTATCCAAGGAAAATTTCTTCATCCACTTTTGCATCAAACATGCCTAGGTTATCCTTACCATTGTTAAGTATAGAGCATTTACAACTGAACACATGCAAATGAGAGATATTTGGTTTTCTACTTCTGAAGAGTTCATAGGGGGTTTTCTTTAGAATTGGTCTTATGAGAACTCAGTTTGGTACATAGCAAGCAGTACTGGGAGCATCAGCCCCAAAATATTTTTGGAGATTTGTCTCATTCAACATAATATGTGCTAGTTCTTCGAAAGACCTATTCTTTCTCTCTGCACCACTATATTGTTGTGGTGTTCTAGAAGCTGAGAAATTGTGAGTGATACCAAGATCTTCCCAAAATTCTTCGAAAGAAGCATTTTGAAATTCTCTCCTATGGTCACTTCTTATAGCAGTGATTTTCAAGGATTTTTCATTTTTTACTCTCATAGCATAGTTTCTAAAGTCATTAAACCCCTCATTCTTGTGTACCAAGAATAAAGTCCAAGTATATCTTGAGAAAGCATCTACTCTTTCAAGAGCATAGTAGTTTCCAGCAAACGTTTTGGTCTGAGAGGGGCCAAATAAGTCCAAATGTAATAACTGCAATTGTCTATCAGAAGAAACTATATGCTTTGGCTTGAAATAAGTTTTTGTTAGCTTACCCTTTTGACAAGCACTACATAGTTTGTGTTTAACAAACTTCATGTTAGGTAAGCACACAACTAAATCTTTCTTAATTAGTTTATTCAAATGATCCATATGAATGTGAGCAATTCTCATATGCCATATCCATGCGTCATGATAATTTATAGCTAAACACTTAATGAGAAGAGACGAATCATTTAATGTAATCATATAAATATTATTAATTCTCTTACTATTAAGTTTAGAGTTATTTGATTCCACACTTTCAATGATGCACTTGTCGGGGTAGAATGCCACATAGAACCCTTTATCACAAAGTTGACTTATACCGTATGTGACGTAGCCTTTGTCCCTTAGAGTAAGGACATAGAACTTCCCTTTATCGCTCATCATTTGTTTTGAGTAGCTGCTATCCAAATACCATAAATCAATGGCGAGTCCCAAATATTCCTACAAAACAAGTCAAGTGATATTAGGTACCAACAATTTTTGGGTCCTAGGGGGTTAGTACATTTCTCAACCAATTTATAATTTCCTAAGGATACACCATGTTTTCTAATCATGCAAATGTTTGATGTACGCCCATAGTGTTTACAATAGATGCAATTAGGTTGGTACTTATGTATCCTTGTTTTTAATTTAGTATGAATACCTTGTTTTTGAAAATTAATTTTTCTAAACACTTTTTTCCACTTGAAGAAGGTTTGGAAAAACGGAGACCTCTACGATCGGTGGAGTGTCTTTGCATTTTCAGCATGTTATCCAACTTTTTAATACTCTTGTTTAAACTTTTGAGTCCAAGACTCAAAGTAGAAGTTTTGTTTTCTAGAATGGTACAATTTGGACAAGAAGAAGAAGAAGAAGGTTTGTTTCGAAATGTGTCAATCTCATTCTTTTGTTTCAAATAAAGTTTGGTGAGCTTGACATATTCACTATGAAATTCATTAAAAGCATTTTGTAGTTCAGAAAATGGTGGCTAATCTAAAGGTTTAGTTTCACTTACCTCCTCATCATCATAATGATGAGATACTATTAGGGAAAGATGAGCTTGCTCTTCATTTTCTGCTTCTGAAGTTGAACTTGTGTCATTGTCTTCCCAAGCAATGTATGTCCGTCTTCTAGTTCTCTTTTCTGATTTGAGTTTGGGAAGATTCTTCTTAAGCGTAAGACAATCCATATTCATGTGATCAGGTTTTCCATATTCAAAACAATTAAAATTTTGATTTGAAGTGGAAGATTCATTGAACTTCCTTGTTTGTCTAGCCTTGATTCCTTTATTTCTTTTTAGAAACTTGATGAACTTCTTCACCAACATGCTCATATCTTCCATGTCCTCCTTTTCTGATTCATCTGTGAAGGATTCATACACTTCAACTTTTGCTTTAAGGGAAATATTCTTTCTCTTCTTCTTCATGCTGTTCAAGTTGGCTTAGTTTCTACTCATGCTCTTGCAATTTTCCAAACAGAGTAGCCAAAGACATCTTTGACAAACTTTTGTTTTCGGAGATGGTTGTCACCTTGGGTTGTCATTCTCTTGTAAGTGATCTTAGAATTTTGAAGTTCAAGTCCCTCTTTGATAGTACATTACCAAGTGCAATCAAATGATTTGTGAGGTGAATAAATTTCTTTTGGAGATCAAGTATTTTCTCTTCAGGCTTCATGTGAAACATTTCATACTCGTGGGAGAGAGTATTAAGTCTAGACCTTTTCACTTCTTCAGTTCCCTCATGAGTAGTTTTTAAAGTAAGAATTTTCAATTTGATACTCTTAAAAATTCGTTTATACCTAGGGCTGAAGTAAGGATGTTTTTGGCTTTGAGATCATATTGCATTTTCATTTTATCTTCATCATTCCAAGAGGATTTTGGTTTAACTTCCCTTTCACTATTGAGAACAGTGCAAGGTTCATAGGGTCCTTCCTTAGTTGTATTCCATATATCCAGGTTTTGAGACTCTATAATGATTCTCATCCTGATTTTTCAAATATCATAGCATTCTCCAACAAATCTTGGAGGATGATTGATGTTGGAACCTTCTTCCAAAAATGTTTTGGAGGCCATTTATGAAGTTGAAATCGGTTTCGGAGTAAATTACTCAAAATAAGCTCTAATGCCCAATGTGAAACTAAGATGGCAACTAAGAGGGAGGGGGGGGGGATTTAGTTGATGGGAGAAATGGTCAATTTTTATGCAATGTATCACAATGAAAAAGCAATAGAATATTGTTGCCGAAATTAACAAAGTTAAACTCAAATTGTAAACACAAGAGGAGTGCAGAAGAAAAGTACACAAAGATTTATATACTAGTTCACCTTCTTGTCCACCAAAGGTTACATCTAGTACTCTTACCGCATAAGAATTTTTCCAGTAGATACTTTGAGTTGCCATTACAATTTCTCTCCCCGAGACCCTTGTACTTTACGCACTCACAAATATCTCACCATTGGATATCAACCTTTCCAAGTAAACTCTTCCTCTTACCACCACACCCTTGTGAGGATAAGTTTACAAGATGTGATATTGCTAAAACTTGTAATCCCTTGACTCTTAAAATGCTGGGTAAAAAAATGCTCTTGAATAGTGTTTAAGAAAACTTTAAGAATTTGCACTTTAAACAACTTCAGAATTTTTTTGAAAATTTAAAAGAAAAGTTGAATTTAAAGTGCCAAGAATTGTTTACAAAAAATATGAAATTTCTCTATATTGTTTTCATGACTTGTCTTTGTTCAAATGGATGTTTCAAGGCCTTTAAATAGGCTTCCAATCAACCATGGTACCCTTCTAAAGTTTGGGCCATGATTGGAGTGAAACCCATTGAGTTTGGATGAAAACATTTCATTTCAGATTTGTAAATCTAGTTTAATAGTACAATGTAATAGGTTACATCAATGATGTAATCAATTTCTAAACCTTTCTTTTTTCAAAATAACCGGTTACCACGTTTGGGTAATCGATTATATTGAGACAATTATTTGTTGAAAATTGTTTTCTTAGTCACGTAACCTGTTTCATAATCCTAGTAATCTGTTACGAAATGTCAAAAAGTACTTGTAACCTATTACTCTGATCAAGTAACCCATTATTTCATATAAAATATTTTTCTAAGAGTTTTCAATTCTTTTAAAAAATACTTTTAACTTTCTTTGAGCATTGTTACGAACTATATTTTGAGTATAAAGATAGAAATGTCTAAGAAGACTTTATCTATGAGTAATCTTTGAAGCTTGATCATCATGTCTTCATGGTCTTCTTTATTTTTCTTCTTTTTGTGATCTTGATGTCTTCATCAAAACTGTGCCAAGGCTAGGAGCATGATCTTCTTCACATAAACCATATTCGCTTTTTAAGGCACTATCAAAAACACATATTTGTCTTTTGATAGCTCTCCTACACATTACAGTCAATGGATGTTTTCATCTTTATCTTTCACATTCTCTTCCTCTTACTAGCGTGAGATTAAAGACTCCTCTCTTCCAATAGCTTTTTGGAACTGTTTTTATTGTCATTTTATCAACCTTAATTCCTTTATCTATTCTCTCTTGTACTGAAATTGCAGGTGAAAACTTTTGTTCACTTCTTACAGGGATATAATGAAGTAATCAGAGCGAACTAGTTCTCCAAAGAATCGTGAATCGGTAAGCACGAACCAGTTAACGATTCTTAGACAACTTGAGCGAATTCTGTTTCTATGGTCATGAGGCATGTGATAATTGATAGGTGAATCAATTGAAAGGAAACCCTGGGAAATGAAATGGGTGTTTTTTATGTTATGTAGGAGAAGATTGGTAGTTGGAATTTTTCTTAAACTTTGTACTCATCATCAGTTTGAGAACAAGGTCATGTTGAGCATGATTCAACCAACTTATGCATGCATACAAAGAAAGTTTCGATTCTTATTAATTATTGGGTTTAAAGAAAAAATGGGAATTTGATGGTTTTCATCACTATACACTATGTCTGAGTTGAAGTTCAACATCGTGCATGTTAGATATGTAACAATGCTTTCGAGCGCTTTCTATGTGAGTGTAGTAGTATATAGGCTTGATTAAAAACACTTTTGCGAGTGCTGTTGTATGTATGACATACAACATCGCCACCTCCAAAGAGCACTATTATATATTTCATACATATAACAGTGCAGGCTACAATGAGTGTTGGTGTATTATTCATAAATATTCTCAACAACACAGATATACAACATCGTCACTTATAATGAGCGTTATTGTATTAATCATAAAAAATATCATTGTCTATAATGTGCGGTGTTGTGTTAATCATATACAACAACACTGTCTATAATGTGTGTTGTTGTATTAATCATATATAACAACACTCTCTATAATGAGCGATATTGTATTGTAGATATACAACATTAATGCCTATAGTGAGTGATATTGTATTGTATACATACAACAACGCTTGCTAGAGCTTCCCCTAGAATCCACTATTGATTTCTACACATTAATACCTGCATATATATTTATCAACAATACAAACATTCTTAACAACACAAATATTCTCAATAGCACAGACACATTAGCATCGTCCAGAAGTTTGTATTATTAACATTAATACAATATAAATTACAAAAAAAGAATATAATTCCAATTATGTTTTGATAGAGTATATAAAATTACAAATAAATAACATCAGTAAAATATATGCAAATTACAAGCTATCAAAATTATCCTATAATTATACAAAGACATGCATCTACATTTTCCTTTTCTTTGAGTATTTTGGCTTTTAATATCAATGTTTGGAGGAACATATTGGTTCTCCCGAAGCCCCTCATCGTGATCATCTCTTGTGTATAAATCATCAACGTAGTTGGTCCGCTTTCTTGTGATTGTGATGTCCCAAAAAATGATCATCTTCAACATAAATGTCTTCATATTCTTGGTCATCAATATTATTGACGATTATTTTGTTAGTTAAAAGAACAATGGACCTTGTCATATCAGCTGGGTCACTAAGATGGAATACTTGTTGAGTATGTGATGCTAGAATAAATGGCTCATCTTTATATCTCGGCCTATTAAGATCCACCTGCATGAACCCTAACTTATCAACTAAAAAATCGTTGTTGTTATCAACCCAAATACAACAAAAAACCAACACCCAAAATATTGTATAATTCAATTCCCATATTTGTTCAATGACCCCAAAGTATGACATATTCACATATATTGGGTTTCTATCTTTTGCGCAAGACATATGTAAAGTTCGAGCAACAAGAGTCACCCCACTATATAAAACATGAACCGATTAATTAGGTAACCTGTATAGGAAATGACATGAATACTTCGACAGTTAGCTAATCATTTGAATCTTTCGGAAACTGAATGTGTATTCCTATTCAACTCCTCAACAATGTGATTTTTAGCCACTTTATGAAACACCAATTATGATATTTGGAAATCCAATTTTCATTCGTACTTGGATTAGACTCCCAAAAGTATCTCCTTGTGTCTTTCAACATGGCTCAACCTCGTCGACATTATGTAAAATATATAAGGGCACTTACTCCAATCCGATTCTTGTTATAGTCAATATTTGATTCCCAATAATCCTTTCGCCAAATGTTCTTTTTTCATACCGAAGCTTTGGAATGCCTATGAAATAACCATCGGTAGGGTATCCTGTACAAAAATGATGAGCTTCTTCAATAATATATCAGTCAAAAATATAACCCTCTAGTCTTGATTGATTCTTCACGTACCCTTTTAATGTCTTCATATAACGCTCAAAAGGGTACATCTACCTCATATAGGAAGAGCCACATAGTTGTGTCTCTTGAACAAGATGAATGCTTGGATGGACCATTATGTCAAAAAAGAATGTGGGAAATACATTTCAAGCTCACACAAAGTCAAAATAATTTGTATTTGGCATGCATGTAATTTCTCAGGGTCAAGCACTTTGCTACGAATTGCCTTGAAGAAGAAGCATAACTTAGTTATGGTTCCTCGAACCTTCTTAGGTAGAATAGGCCGTATTCCAATAGGCAAGAAATTCTCCATAAGTACATGACTATCATGAGACTTAAGACCTTCTAACTTAGGGTCTTTCATTGATACGAGTTTCCAATGTTGGAAGAGAACCCCTCTAGAACTTTAACACCATAAATAAATTTACAAAATTCCATTTTCTCCATTCTCGACAAAGTATAAGCTGCTAGAGGTATATATATACTTTTTCCCTTCATTATCAGCCCTAATTAATTTCTTATTCTCCTACTCACCTAGTCCAATCTTGCATTCAAGCCATCTTTGGTCTTACCAGGGATATTGAGTAAGATACCAATGATACTTTCAAATACATTTTTTTCAATATGTATAAAAATGAGGAAATGTATTACATATAATGAACTAAAATATGGCAATTCAAAGAAGATTGACCTTTTTTTCTACCCATTTATGACCATTTATTTTGCAAAAGTTTTACCAAAGTTATTATTCAAACCCTTTAGCTTTTGAAATAATTGGTCACCTGTCAATGGCAAAGGAGCACGACCTTCTTCATTGTCCCCATCAAATAATTTTTTATGATTGTGAAATTATGCTACATTTGCATTACATTTAACTTGCATTTTAGGAAATAATTAGGACTTTATGATTATTTTTAGCTTTTATTTCTTTATGTTCGGGTTGAGCGGATGTTTTTGGATATGTTGTGCAATTTGGATGGATTGATGCCAAAAAAGAGTAGAGATTATTGGGTGCAAAAAGATGGAATTCGGTGTTGAGGCTATGCGAAGACCAATTAAAGGTCCAAAAGTAGTCGTGGATGTTATATTATATTCCTATTTTTTAGATTTGTGTTGTTGGACTTAGCCCAATACTTTGTAATTAGGATAAATGAGGGTTCTCCCTCAAGGATTGATGATACTTTACATTACAATTCTCTAATTTAGAATTTGGTATTCTCTTCTCCATCATGAGTGAGTAATTCCCGCTGTTTCTAGGATTGGGGCTATACCATTTTATATTCAATAAACATTTGTTCTTACTTCTATCATTGAATGTTGTGATTTGAATCATTGAATTGAGTTTTATTCGTGTGAGTTGTCTAGCAAACAAATTACACCTCTTAGATACATTAGGGAAGGACCGAGAGGTGAACCCAACTATCTGATCATTTAGTTACTCAAACTAGAATCCTAATTCATGAGAGTAGTCTTAAGATTCTCAGGGGTTTCTGGAATTTACCTTGGGTTGCTACAAAACGATTGGATAGAAAGATCCAAGTGTATGATTCAATTGATTATCGTACCACGAGTGTAGGTCTGACTTCAATTGAGTACACGTGTTAGAGCTCGAGAGAGGATGATACATATCAAAGAGAAATTCACCCTCACAACTTAATGTTCAGGTAAAGGAGCAAAACAAGGATTTGTGAGTATAAAGGCGATAACCCTTATCTTGGGAACTCTTCCTAAATTAGATTTTAATATTTTCATAATTATTCTTTGTCAATTTCTCAATTATTCTAAATTCAATTTTATTCCTTATTTGAGCTAATTATAAAATAATTGTTATAATTAAAGGACTTTTCCAGTCCTCGTGGGATCGATATTTTATTACTTGATGACATAATCATGCACTTGCAATTTGCCCTATCAAGTTTTTGGTGCCGTTGCTGGGGACTATGTCAAAATGTATTTAATTCTCAATTAATATATTACTTTACTCTAGTGTATTACGCGTTTTCCTTTTTCTTGGTACCTCTACATGTTACCCATTTGGTTTATGCAAAGTTTAAATTACTACTCAGAGCCTGAAAAGACTTTCCGTAGAAGAAGAAGGAAAAAAAAGAAGTAATAAGAGGAAGACATGCTCGTGTACAAATTATTGCTAAACGACATGACAAAACAATTCGTGACTATGCAACCCCTAATGCTCGTAGTTCACGTCCTAGAATAACCCGCCTAGCTATTGAGGCAGAGAACTTTTCATTATCATTTGCTCTGATCCAAATGGTGATGCAAAACCAATTTGGAGGAGGATCTCAGGAAGATCCAAATGCCCACATTGATCAATTCTTGGAATTCTTTAAGACTATAATGATCCGTGGGGCTTTTGAAGATGTTATTCGTCTCCGCGTGTTTCCATATTTCCTTAGAGACAGAGTTAAGATGTGGCAGAGGAATCAAAATGCTGAAATTCAAGCAACATGGTGAACTTTGGAGGAGGCTTTTCTCAACAAATACTTTCCTCCTTCCAAAACTGTGCACTATAGGTACCTCAGCCAAAACTTCAGTCAAAAGGATGGGGAGTCAATTACTGAGGCCTAGGAAAGATTAAATGAGATAATTGTAGCTTGCCCTCATCATGGTATTCCACGTTGGATGCTGGTTCAGAACTTCTACAGTGGGCTAGACTTTCCATCACAAATGGAAAAGGTAGTTTCCACACCGGAGAACCTTTCCCAAAGGTTTGAAAAGTTGGAAAAGTATCATGCTAATGCTATTGTGCCTATAACTGCATCATGTGAGGGATGTGGAGCAAAAGGGCATGGGTGGTCTGAAAATAAACAATTCACTGAACTTGTACATGGAGCTTGGGCCAATGATCAATCTGAATCATGCAATAATTATGACTACAAGGTGAGGAGCGGACAACAATTCAACCCACCGTACAGGCAAAGCAGTCTCAAACTTTCCTAGAGGAGCAACAACATTCGAAATCATCAACATCAAGATAAGCAAGTTAATAGGAAACCTACAACACGCTTCTCACAAGTATAATCTTATCCAATTGATACCCACTCTTATAACAATAATGGAAGGTCAGGAAAAATTACTTGTTGACCTTAATAAATTTCAAGAACATCAAATCACAATAACTAAAAATATTGCAATTATGTTAAATGATTTGAATTCTAAGATACAAAATCTGACCATCCATGGAAAAATGTTAGAAACACAAATTGCCCAACAAGTTAGCATCTTTAATAGGCAAACATGGATGTTTCCAGGAATGCCACAGAAAAATCCAAATAATGAACATTGTAAGTGAAAGTACGCATGTCAAGAGGAGTACTTTGAAAAGCTTGCCCACTATGTGTTTTGATGAGGACAACTTGTGTATCATAAGAGCTTGAAGAGCATCAACAAATCAACATGCTTAAGTCTCAAGATTGGTATTAGACTTAGACTAGTAATTAGTTTAGGTTGAGTCTAAGGCTTAGGTAAACTCAATGCATGTCTCATATACATAATTCATTAACTCATTTCATTTTGAGATATGTCATCCATAATATGTTCATGCATCATATATATATATGTTATCTGTGCACCTTTAGTGTTGAACATGTATAAGTTAAGTGCATAACGTATTTGAGTATTGCAATTTAAAAATATACATAGAAATATGTGGTTAATCGATTAAGGTAAGTTTTAATCGATTAACATAAGTTTTTGAAAAGCAGTTGGAACAGAAAACTTGGAAAACCGAATCAGTTACAATTTTGTATCTCGTTAATCGATTAACCAAGGATTTAATCGATTAACTGGGCTGCAGAATGGTTTCCTTATAAGCTGCGTTTTCAGAACTCAAGCCATAACTTGCATGTTAGATTTTAAGAGAGTTAGAGAATATTTTCGTGTTAAATTGTTGCATCTATATGACATTGCTTTTGTGATATTAGAAAAGAGAGAATTTTATGCTCTAGGATTGAGAGGCATTACATGTTTAATTTCTCATCATTTCATCTCACATGTTCATGTATTTATTAATGTTTTCGGAAAGATTTCATATTCTGTAAAATCTGTTTTAGAACTCATGCATTATCATTTTATATGAGACTTGTGTTAGAGTTGTAGAGTAAGGTCTTAATTGTTTTAATTTGAGCATTGTAAGTGCTTTAGATTACTCTATATTTTTTGTTGTATAAATGTTGTAATATTAGGAATCTCTAGGCGTCTTACCACCAACGAGATTGAGTTGCGTCTTCATTAGCTTAGAGATCTTGATAGAAAGAATAGGTTCTTGGCTGGGGCTACACCGCAAGAA
>NW_017721735.1:0-816 GCF_001865875.1 Lupinus angustifolius | reverse complement strand
GAATATCTAAGTGTTGTAATTGGAAGAAGTGCTTGTAAAACATTATTTCAATTATAGTGAAGAAAAATCTCCCAGATCAGCCGGGAGGACTGGATGTAGTTTGTAAGTGGATCCGCAAACGAACCAGGATAAAAACCTTGTTGCAGTATTTTTCTTTCCCTACTCTCTTTATTGCTTTAATCGATTACTTTGTATAGTTGTATTAATTGTAATAATCTGTTTCTATACGGTACTGTTGTAACTCCGATATTTCTGTTAGCTCTGTATATTTGCTTCGATCTCAGTTGCTTGTCGTACAAGAAATTGAATTTGTTTGTGTATCTGAGCTGTTTTAATCGATTAAATTGCTTGCGTGAATCGATTATTCTTTTTGTGTTAATTGACTAAACTGGGGGAATTTCAGCATTATATGTTGTTTGCGAAAAGCGGATACTATGACCGCTACACCTATTCAACCCCCCTTCTAGGTGTATTTTAGCCACTGATACCTAACAAGTGGTATCAGAGCTAGTACGAAGTGCTACCTCAACCGCGTATTCGTGATCCTAAGGGAAATATAATGGGTTCTACAAACCCGTTTGGTGGTGATGGTTCATCCATTAACTGACCACCTATATTCAGTGGTGAAGGGTATGCCTACTGAAAATTCCGCATGCAAATCTTTATAGAAGCCATTGACTCAGATATTTGGGAATCCGTAGTCAACGGCCCTTTCGTTCCACAGCACCTAGCGGACGATGAACCTAAAGACAAGCCTAAAAGTCTATCGACTGATGATGAGCGCAAGAGGGTCCAGCATAACCTACGCCCCAAAAA
>NW_017721734.1:0-959 GCF_001865875.1 Lupinus angustifolius | reverse complement strand
AAGCGCGCTAGATTAAATGCGCTGACCCACGAGTAAGAGCTATTTCGCATGTTACCTAGTGAATCAATAAGTGATATGGAAAAGCGATTTACTCATATCGTGAATCATTTAGTTGCTCTAGATAAATCTTTCTCTAGAGGAGAATTAACTAATAGAGTTTTACGTTGCCTTGACACGAAATGGCAACCGAAAGTAACTGCAATTGTGGAATCCAAAGATTTGGACTCCATGCCTCTAGCCACATTGTTTGGAAAGCTTCAAGAGCAAGAAATGGAATTGGGTAGCTTGACGATGCATGAGGATTCGGACCGGAAGAAGAAGAGCATCATATTGAAGGCTACGACCTCTAAAACAAAAGAAGATAAAGATGATGATGAATCTGACTCCGAAATGGATGATGAAACATGGGTCTCCTTGTTCTAAAATTCAGTAAATTCATAAAAAGAAAAGGAGGATCCAAAAAGTTTCAGAAGAAATAAGCGAAGGAATCAACAAACAAAGGCAAGAACACCAAACATCGCTTCACTTGCCACGAGTGCGGAAAAGTAAAATACATGCGATTTCAGTGCCCACCAAACTGAAAAAGGTTGATTCAGAAAAGAGCACTCCCAGGGAATTCAATTTTAAGAAATCCTATATCGTATGGGATGTACCTGAGGAGGAAACGAAATCAAGCACCTCTAGTGAGGAGGAGTCAGCAAAACTATGTTTGATGGCTAGATCTGACAACGATGGCAATTCAAGCACACACGAAGATAACCATGAGGTATATTCTGACACCTCATCCCTTTCTGATGACTCACCTCCCTATGAGGTTTTATATGAGGCTTATGTCGAGTTACATGAAGAATTAAAAAAATTGGCTAGGATAAACATTGATAGAAAAAGATTAATCCAACAAAATGTAGAAAAAATAAGCAAACTACAAAAAGAATTAGATGAATTGAAACTAGAAAATG